>NC_133438.1:103795-361634 GCF_011762505.2 Arvicanthis niloticus
CTCACTGTCCACAAAAGGGAAATCCTCCGAACTGTCGACCAATCCTTGTGACGTACTCCTAATGTCCAGCACAGGGAATGTTCTGGCCCTTGTTTGACCACCAGAAGACATCCTCCCCAATATCCATACAGAGATGTCATCCCACTGTCCACCAAGAATGCATCCTCACCCAATGTCACACCACAGGTACTGTCCTCCTCATGTCCACCAAAGAAATTTCTCTCCACTTTCCGCCCACAGGGACATCGCTCCCCACTGTCCACGGCCAAAGGTGCTCCTTCCCACTGTGCACCAGAGTGCATTCCCCCCACTGTCCACCACAGTAATGATCCCCCCACAGTCGCACAACAGGCATGTCTACCCCACTGTCCCCCACAGAAACGTCCTCCCCACAGTCCACCACAAGAAGTACTCCCCACTGTCCATCTTAAAGATGTCCTCCCCACTGTCACCACAGGCACGACCTTTCCACTGTCCACCACAGGTATGTCCTACTCACTCTTCACCACAGAGATGTCCTCACACCACTGTCCAACACAGGAATGTCCTCCTGTGCACCACAAGGATATCCTCTTCACTGTCCACCACAGAGATGTCCTTTCCAGTGTCCACCACAGCAACGTACTTTCCATTGCCCACCACAGAGACATCACCCCACTGTCTAACACAGTATGTCCTCCCACTGTCCATGCTCCTGTGTGCCACAGGGACTTCCTCTATACTGTACACCACAGGTATGTCCTCACACTGTCCAAAACAGAGACTTCCTCCCCACTGTCCACCACAGGGATGTACTTCTGACTGTCTGTCCCAGGGACGTCCTCCCCACTTCCCAGCACAGGTATGTTCTTTTCACTGTCTGCCACAGAGACATCTTCCCCACTGTCCACCATAGGGCATCCTCTTCACTGACAACCACTGGGAAGTCCTCCTGTGTACAACAGGGATGTACTTACCACTGTTCACCACAGGGCATCCTCACCACTGTCCACCATATGGTCTTGCTTGCCACTGTTCAGCACATCAACGTCCTTGCCACTGTGCACCAAATGACATTCTCATGTGCATCATAGGACAACCTCACACTGTCTGCAAAAGAGATATCCTCCCCACTGTCCCCACAAGGACCTCCTCCCAACTGTCTACCACAGTCAAATATTCACCAGTGTTCACCACAGGGATGGCCTCCACCTGTCCAACAAGGAATATCCTCCCAACTGCCCACCACAGGGACATCCTCCCACTGTCCATGACAGGAATGTTCTCCTCACTGTCTACCACACAGAGTTGTCCTCCTCACTGTCTACCAAAGTGAAATCTTTCCCACTGTCCACCACAGTCTCCTCCTCCCCACGGTCCACACAGGATATCCACCCACTGTCCACCACAGAAACCTCCTCCCCACTGTCTTCCACAGGGCCATCCTTTCCACTGATAATCAGAAGGACGTCCTTATCACTGTCCAAGACAAGATGTTCTTCCAGCTGTTCAACACGGGATGTCCTCCCCACTGTCCACCACAGGGACATCCTTTCCAGTATACAACACAGTGTCGTCCTCCTGTGCACCTCAGGGACATCCTCCACACTGTCCACTACAGAGATGTCCTCCCCACTGCCCACCAGAGTGAAATCCTCCCCACTGTCCCCACAAAGACGTCCTTCCCACTGTCCTCTACAGAGATGACATCCTCACTGTCCACCAAAGGGATGTCATTTCACTGTCATCTATAGGGACATACTCTCCACAGTCCACCCCAATGATGTTCTTTCTACTGTCCAACATATATATGTCCTCCTCACTGTCAACCACAAGGATGTCCTCCCAATTGTCCACCACAGAAAAATCCCTCCACTGTCCACTACAAGTACATCCTCCCCATGGTCCACATCAAAATCTCCTCCTCACCCTCCACCACAAGGATTTCCTCCCCACTTTCACCACAGAGATGTCCTCTGCATTGTCCACTACAGAGACATCCTTTTATATTGTTCACCACAGCAACATCTTCCAGTGCACCACAAAAATGTCTTCCCACTGTCAACCACCAGGACTTTCTACCTAGTGTCCACCCCAGGGAGGTCCTTTCCACTGTTTACCAAAAGGATGTCCTTCTCAATGTCTACACAGGGAAGTCCTCCCCACTGTCCATCACAGGGACATCTTCCCACTATCAACCACAGGTATGTCCTGTTAACTGTCCTCAACATGGAAGTCCACCCAACTATCCACTCAGGGATGTCCTCCTTACTGTCCACTTAGAAACATCCACCTTACTGTACACCACAGGGATGTCCTCCCCAGTGTCCACCACAAGGACATCCTCTCCAGTCTCCACCACAAGAATGTCATACCCACTGTCCACCACAGCAATGTCCTTCCTACTGTCCACCAAAGGGACAATGCATGGCCTGCTAATACAGTGTTTATACCAAAATCAAAATAACAGGCCTTAACTCAAACTACACTATAACATTCATTTAGTGTTTTCAGCTCTCTAAGAGTTGTTTTTAACTCGGGTAGTACATATGCGTTTTTCCTTGGTTATTTTTAAAGACGGGAACTGCCTTCAATTGAACCACGCATTTTAGCTGCAATATAGGTACTTATTTGTACATGGTATACAAAAAAGAACAATTCTTGGCCAGATAATGTGGTGTTTATGCCAAAATCAAATGATTACATCTTAACTCAAACTGCACAAGTAACATGAATTTAGTGTTTTCAGCTCCCTAAAGTTGCCTTTAACTCAGGTAGTACACATGCTTTCTTTTTTGTGTATTTATACAGACGGGTACTGCATTACATTGTATTATGTGTTTTAGCTGCAATAGAGGTACTTTTTGTAATTGGTATACAAAAAATGAACAGTGCTTGGCGGCTACTACAGTGTTTATTCCCAAATCAAAATATCGCATCTTAACTCAAACTGCACAAGAAACGTGCATTTAGTCTTCTCAGCTCTCTAATAGTTGTGTTTAACTTAACCAGTACACATGCTTTTCTATTTGTGTATTTATAAAGACGGGTACTGCCTTACATTTTATCATGCATTTTAGCTGCAATACTGGTACTTATTTATATTTATATACAATATATATACAAACAAAGTACAATGCTTGGATGGCTACTGTAGTGTTTATACCAAAATCAAAAGAACAAGTCGTAACAAGTAGCGTGCTTTTAGTGTTTTCAGCTCTCTAGTAGTTATCTTTAATTATGTAGTACACATGCTTTTCTCCTTCAGTATTCATACAGGTACGTCCTCCTTACTTTCCTCCACAGAAGCATCCTTCAAACTGTCCACAACAGATATATCCTCACCACTGTCCACCACAAAGGTGTCCTCCTGTATACCAAGAGACGTCCTCCCACTTTCCTCCACTGAGGATTCCTAGACATTGACCACCACAGGGATGTCCTCCACACTATCCACCAAAAAGATGTCATCCTCACAATCCACCACAGCGACATCCTCCCCACTGTCCACCATGAGGACATAATCCTGTGCACCATAGTGACTTCCTTTTCACTGTCTACCACAAAGAATCCTCCCCACTTTCCACCACAGGGTCATCTTCCACACTGTCCACCACTGGTATGTTTTTCCACTGTCCATCACACAGATGTCCTCCACACTGTAACCACAGGGATGCCTTACACACTGTCCACCACAGAAATGTACTCCTTTGTACTTCAGGGATGTCCTCCCCACTGTCCACCACAAAGATTTCCTTCATCCTGTCCAATACAGAGATGTCCTCCCCACTGTTTACACGAGGGATATACTACACACTGTCCACCACAGGGACATTCTCCACACTGTCCACCCCAGGGACATCCTCCTGAGAACCATAGGAAAGTCCTACCCTTGATTTACAAGGATGTCCTCCCAACTGTCCACCACAGTGAATCCTCCACACTGTTAACCGAAGGGATGTCTTCCCCACTATCCAACACAAGGATGTCCTCCTCTCTCTGCACAGCAGAGATTTCCTAACCACTGACCACCACACAAATGTCCTCCCCACTGTCCACCACAGAAACATCCTCCCCACTGTCTACCAAAATGATATCCTCTACAGTGTCCAACACAGAGACATCTTCCCCAGTGTCCACCAAAGGCACGTCCTCCCCACTGTCCACAGCACTGATATCCTCTGCACTGTCTATCACAGGGGTGTCCTCCCCACTGTCCACCACAGGTACGTCCTCCCCACAGTCCACAACTGGGATGTCCTCCACTCTTTCCACCACAGCGACGTCCTCCTGTGCACAAGGTTGTCCTTCCCACTGTCCACCACAGAGATGTCCTTTCCACAGTCCACCACAGGGACATCCTCCCCACTGTCCACCACAAGGACTTCCACTTCACAGTCCACCACATGGCCGTTTTTCCCAGTACCCACCACAGGACATCTTCCCCACTGTCAACCAAGGGACATCCTTCCCACTGTCAACCACAAGGACATCCTCCAACTGACCACAACAAGATATTCTCCTTACTTTCCACCAAAGTGATGTCCTCTTCTGTACCACAGAGACATCCACTCCACTCTCTATCACAAAAACGTCCTCTCCAATGTACACCTCAAGGAAGTCCTTCCAACTGTCCACATTAGAGATGTGCTCCACATTTTCCGCCACAGGTATGTCCTCCCCACTGTCTTCCACTGGTACTTCCTACTCACAATTTACCACAAAGATGTCCTCCCCACTGTCCACCACAGGAACATCTCCTGTGCACCACAAGAACATCCTCTTCACTGTTCACCACAGAGATGTCCTCCCCACAGTCTACCACAAGAACATCCTTTCCACTGTTCACCACAGGACATCCTTTCCACTGTCCTCCACAGGGCTGTCCTCTCCATTGTCCCACAACATGAACATCCTTCTCACTGTTCACAGGCAGTGTAATCCTCCCCACAGTCCACTGCAGGGATGACCTTACCACTGTCCAAAACAGAGAGGTCCTCCCCACTGTCCACCAAAGGGACTTACTTCCCATTGTCTTCCACAGGGATGTCCTCCCCACTGTCCACTACAGGTATCTTCTTTTCACTGTCAACCACAGAGACATCTTCCCAGCTGTCCACCACAGGTAAGTTCTCCTCTTACAACAGGTGATGTCCTTACCACTGTCCACCACACAGGCATCCTCCCCACTGTCCACCATAGGTCTTGCTCCCCACTGTCCACCAAATGGACACCCTCACCAGTGTGCACCAAAATGACATACTTTTGTGCATCACAGGATAGCCTTGCACTGTCTACCAAAGTGATATCCTCCCCACTGTCCACAAGGACCTTTTCCCAACTATCCACCACAGTGAAATCCTCCCCACTGTCCAAAACAGAGATGCCCTCCCACTGTCCACCAAAAGGATATGCTCCCACTGGCCACAACAGGGACATTCTCCACAGTGTCCACCACAGGCATGTCCTCTGCACTCTTTTCCAGTGAAATTTTTCCCACTGTCCACCACAGTGACCTCCTCATTACTGTACACCACAGAGACATCCTCCCCACTGTCCACCACAGAAACATCCTCTCCAATGTCCACCACAGGGGAGTCCTCTTAAAAGTTCAACACAGGAACATCCTCCACACTGTCCACCACAGGGACCTCCTCTCCACTATCTAAACCAGTGTCATCCTCCTGTGCACCACAGGGATGTCCTAAACACTGTCCACCACAGGGATGTCCTCCCCATGGTCCACCACTGAGATATTCTCTCCACTGTTCAGCACAGGGACATCCTCCCCGCTGTCCACCACAGAAATGTTCTTTCCACTGTCCACCACAGTGAATCCTCCCAACTGTCCACCATAAGGAAGTCCTCCCCACTGTCCACCCAAAGATGTCCTTTTCACTTTGAACTATATGTATGTCCTCCTCACTGTCAAACTCAGGACATCCTCCCCACTTTCCAAAAACACTTCCTCCCACTGTCCACCACAAGAAGTCCTCCCCATTGTACACCACAGGGAAGTCCTTCCCACTGTCCACCACAGGGACATCCTCCCCATGGTCCACTACCAGAACCTTCTCCCCACTCTCCACCACATGAATGTCCTCCTCATTGTCTATCACAGAAAAGTCCTTTTCACTTTTCACCACAGAGATGTCCTCTGCACTGTCCACCACAGGTAAAACCTCCTTAATGTCCATCACAAGGACTTCCTCCTGTGAACCATAGGAATGTCCTCCCCACTGTCTACCATAGGGATATACTCCTCACGTTCCACCAGAGAAAAGTCCTCCCTACTGTACATCACACAGGTAAATCCTCCTCACTGTCTATCTCACTGAAATCCGCCCCATTGTCCACCACAAAATGTCCTCCTGTGCACCACAAGGATGTCCCTTTCCACTGTCCACCACAGAGATGACCTTTCCACTGTCCACCAAAGGGACGTCCCCCACACTGTCTACCACATGGACGTCCTCTTCACTGTCCATTACAGGCCAGTACTCCTCATTCTCCACCATAGGAACATTTTTTTCACTGTCCACTACAGGAACGTCCTTCACAGTTTCCACCACAGTGAATTCCTCCCCACTGTTCACCCACAGGAACCTCCTCCTCACTGTCCAACACAGTGACATCTTTCCCACTGTCCACCACAGAAATTTCCTCTCCACTATCCACCAGAAGGATGTCCTCTCCACTTTTTACCAAAGTGGAATGCTCCCCACTGACCACCACAGTGATATCTTCCCCACTGTCCACTACAGGGATGTCTTTTCTGTACACTAGGAACTTATTTCCACTGTCCACCACAGTGATGTTCTTTCTACTGTCCACCACAGAAACGTTCTCCCCACTGTCCACCACAGAGATATCCTCCTCACTGTCTACCACAGACCTGTCTTTCCCATTATTTACAAAAGGGACATCCTTTCTAATGTCAACCACAGGGACATTCTTGCCACTGTTCACCACAGGGACATTCTCCTGTGTACCACAGAGACATCCACCCCACTGTCCACCACAGAAACATAATCCCCACTGTCCACAAAGGAAGGCCCCCATACTGCCCACCTTAGGAACATCCTTCCCACTGTCCAACACAGGTATGTCCTCCCCACACTCCACCACAGGTACATCCTTTTCACTGTCCCCCACAGAGATGTCCTCACCACTGTCCACCACAGGGATGTCTTTTCAACTGTCTACCACAGGGACATCCTTCACACTGTCCACCACAGAGACATCCTCCCCACTGTCCATCATAGTGACATTCTCTCTATGGTCCACCACACGAATGTCCTCCTCACTATCCACCACAGAGATCTCCTCTGTACTGCCCACAAAGGGGACATCCTTCTTATCATCCACCATAGTGTCGTCCTCCTGTACATAACAGGAAACTCCCTCTCCACTGTCCACCACAAGGATGTTCACACTACTGAAATCCTCATTGTCTACCACAGGTACGTCCTTTCCACAGTCCACCCCAGGGATGTACTTTCCATTGTCTACCACAAAAATGTCCTTCTCACTGTCCACAACAGATAACTCCTCCCAACTGTCAACCACAGGGATATCCTTCTCACTATTCTCAACTTGGAACTCCTCCCAAGTCTTTACTCAGGGATGTCCTTTTTACTGTCCTCTCAGGGACATACACCTTACAGTCCACCAAAGGAACATCCTCCCATGTGTCCACCACAAGGACATCCTCCCCAGTGTCCACAACAGGAATGTCATACCCACTGTCCACCAAAAGAATGTCCTTCTCACTGTTCACCAAAGGGACAATACATGGCCGGCTAAGAGAGTGTTTATAATAAAATCAAAATAACACATCTTAACACAAACTGCACAACTAATATGCATTTAGTGTTTTCAGCTCTCTAAGAGTTGATTTTAACTCAGGTAATATATAAGCTTTTTTCCTTGGTTATTTTTACAGATGGGAACTGCCTTCCATTGTATCATGCGTTTTAGCTACAATACAGGTTTTTGTACACAGTATACATAACAAAGAACAATGCATGGCCCGCTAATACACTGTTTATACCAAAATCAAAATTACATGTCTTAACTCAAACTGGACAGGTATCATGCATTTACTGTTTTCAGCTCTCTGATAGTTGCCTTTAACTCAGGTAGTACACATTCTTTTCTTTTCTTTTTTTTGTATTTATACAGACGGGTACTGCCTTTCATTGTATCATGTGTTTTAGCTGCAATAAAGGTACTTATTTCTACATAGTATACATAACAAAGAACAATGCATGGCCGGCTAATACACTGTTTATACCAAAAACAAAAGAACATGTCTTAACTCAAAGGGCACAAATAATATGCATTTAGTGATTCCAGCTCTCTAATAGTTGTCTTAAATCATGTATGACACATGCTTTTGTCCTTGGGTATTTTTACAGATGGCTACTGCCTTACATTATATCATGCATTTTTGTTGCAATACAGTTAGTTATTTGTACATGGTATACAAAAAATAAAGTGCTTGGCTGGCAACTACAGTGTTTTTACCAAAATCAAAAGAACACGTTTTTACTCAAACTTCACAAGTAATGTGCATTTATTGTTTCAGCTCTCTAATCATTGTCTTTAACTCAGGTAGTACATGTGCTTTTGTCCTTGGGTATTTTTAAAGACAGAAACTGCCTTACATTTTATCATGTGTTTTACCTGCAATACAAGTACGTATTTCTACATAGTACACAAAAGAAAGAACAATGCATGGCCAGCTAATACAGTGTTTGTACCAAAATCAAAAGAAACACATCTTAACTTAAACTGCAGAAGTAATGTACATTTAGTGTTTTCCACTCACTAATAGTTATCTTTAACTCTCTGAAGTACACATCTTTTTCTTTTTAGGTATTTATACAGGTACATCCTCCTCACTTTCCACCACAGAAACATTTTATCCACCACAGGGATGTACTTTCCACTATCCACCACAGGGACATCCTTCCCATTGTGCACCACAAGGACATCCTCCTCACTGTACATCACAAGGATGTCCTTAGCACTTTCCACCTCAGGGGTGTCCTCCCCACTTTCCACCACAGAAACATCTTCCCCACTGTCCACCAGAGAAACATCCTCCCCGCTGTCCATCACATTGCCATCCTCCCCTTTGACCACCACAGAAATGTCTCTCCACTGTCCACCACAGAAACTTCCCCCCAACTTTCCACCACATTTTCATCATCCTGTGCACCACAGTAACATCTCCCCCCTGCCCAGCACAGGTATATTCTCCCCACTATCCACCACAGTGATGTCCTCCTCACTGTGCACCACAGAGGTGTTCACAACATTGTTCACCACAGGAATGTTCTCTGTCCACCTCAGGGACATCCTCCCCATTGTATACCACAGGTGCATCCTCCCCTCTTACCACAACAAGCATGTCCTCCACATTGTCCAAGACAAAGATATATTCCACACTGTTCACCACAGGGACATTCTAATCACTATCCACCAAAGGGACGTCCTCACCACTGTACACCATAGTGTTGTCCTCCTCTGCACCACAGGGCTGTCCTCCCCACTGTCCACCACAGGGCTGTCCTTCTCACTGCACACCACAGGGCTATCCTTCTTACTGCCCACCACAGAGATGTCCTCTCCACTGACCACCACAGGTACATCCTCTCTACTGTCAGCCAAATTGGTGTCCTCCCCACTGTCCACCACAGTGATATACTCTCAACAGTTTACCACAGGGACATTTTAACCACTCTCCACCACAAGGATGTCTTCCCCACTGTTCACCACAGGGAGATTCTTCTTTGTACAAGGACTTCTTCCCCACTGTCCAACAAAGAGATATCCTTTCCATTGTCCACCACAGGGACATCCACCCCACTGTCCACCACAGGAACATCCTTCCCATTGACCACCACAAAAAAGTCCTCCTCACAGTTCAAAACAGTGTCATCCTCCTGTGCACCAAAGGGACGTCCTCATCGATTGTATATTGCATTGTATAATGCATTTTAGCTGCAATACAGATACTTAGTTGTACATAGTATACAAAACAAAACACAATGCTTGGCAGGCTACTACAGTGTTTATACCAAAATTAAAGTAACATGTCTTAACTCAAACTGCACAAGTATTGTGCTTTTAGTGTTTTCTGCTCTCTAATAGTTGTCTTTAACAAATGTAGTACACATGGTTTTCTCCTTCCACATTTATACATCTATGTCCTCCTCATTTTCCACAACAGAAACATCCTTCAAACTGTCCACCACAAAGATGTCCTCGCCACTGTCCACCAGAAAGGACATCTTTCTGTGTACCACAGAGATGTCCTCCCCACTTTCCTTCCCAGAGGCATCCTCCCCATTGACCACCATAGGGACATCCTCCACAATGTCTACCAAAGAGATATTTTTCCCACTGTCCACCACAGCCACATCCTCCCCACTGTCCACCATGAGGAATTAATCCTGTGCACCACAGTTAAATCCTCCCCACTGTCCACCACAAAATATCCTCCCCACTGTTCTCCACAGGTATGTTTTCCCAACTATCCAGTACAGAGTTGTTCTCCACACTGTAAACCACAGGTACGTCCTTCCCACTGTACACCACAGTGGTGTCCTAAACAATGACCACCACATGACTGTCCTCCACACTGTCCAAGACAGACTTGTCTTCTCAACTGTTCACTACAGGGACATCCTCTCCTCTGTCCACCATAGTGTTGTCCTCCTGTACACCACAGGGATGTCCTCCCCACTATCCACCATAGTGTTGTCCTCCTGTACACCACAGGGATGTCCTCCCCACTGTTCACAACAGAAATATCTTCCCTAATGTCCACAACAGGAACATCCTTCCCACTGTCCACCACAGAGATTTCCTCCCCACTGTCCACCACAGGTATGTTCTTCCCACCATCCAACACAGAGACATCAACCCCAGGGTCCACCAAAAGGATGTTTTTCCCACTGTCCAACAGAGGGATGTCCTCCCCACTGTCCACCACAGGGTTTTTCTCCTCACTGTCCACCAGAGGAAAGTTCTCCAAACTGTTCATCAAGGAGGGAAATCTTCCTCACTGTTTACCCTACTGAAATTTTCCCCACTGTTCACCACAGGGGCATCCTCTTGTGCAACACAAGGTCGTCCTCCCTACTGTCCACCACAGAGATATCCTTTCCACTGTTCAACACAGGGAAGTCCTCCCCACTTTTCAACTTAGATACATCCTCCTCACTGTCCAACACAGGCCTTTCCTCCTCACTGTCCAACACAGTGATGTCTTTCTGTGCATCACATGAATGTACTACCCACTCTCCACCACAGAGATGTCCTCCCCACTCTCTACCACATGGACATTCTTTTCACAATCCACCAAAGGGACATCATCCCCACTGTCCAAGACAGGGATGTCCTCCCCATGAAAAACACAGGTACATCCTCCTTTGTACCATAGGGAACTCCTCTACACTGTCCTCTACAGGGAAACCCTCTTCACTGTCCACCACATGAACATCCTTTCCACTGTCCACAAAAGAGACATCGTCTCCACTGTCCACAGAGACATCCTCCTGTGCAACAAAGTGAGGTCCTTCCAACTGTCCACCACAGGGACGTACTTCCCATGGTCTGCAACAGGGAGGTACTCCCCACTGTACACCACAGGTATGTTCTTCCAACTGTCCACCAAAGAGACATTTTCACCACTGTCCACCACAAGGATGTCCGCCTATGTACCACAAGGACGTCCTTAATACTGGCCACCACAGGGGCATCCTCCCCACTGTCCACCATAGGATCTTGCTCCCCACTGTCCAGCACAAGAACATCCTCCTGTGAACCACAGGACATCCATCATCACACTGTCTACCACAGAGATGTCCTCCACACTGTCCACCACAGGGACATTCTCCAAACTCTCCATTACAGGGATGTTTTCCTGACACCATAGGAATGTGCTCCCCACTGTCCAGAAGGTCGTCCTTCCAACTGTTCACCACAGAGAAGTCCTCCCCACTGTCAACCACAGGGAGGTCCTTTTCACTGTCCACCACAGGGATGTCCTTCCCAAAGTCCAACACAAGAATGGCCACTCCACTGTCCACCAAAGAAACGATCTCCCAACTTCTCACAATGAGAACATCCTCCTCAGTGTCCACCACAGGTATTTCCTTCCGACTGTCAACAACAGGGACATCCTCCCCACTGTCCACAACAGGAACATCCTCCCCACTGACCACCACAAGGACATAATCCTCACTGTCTAAGAAAATGATGTCCTCCCCACTTTTCTCCACAGGGACATCCTCCCTACTGTCCACCACAGGGATGTCCTCCCCAATGTCCAACACAGTGTCATCCTCCTGTGCACCACAGGGACATCCTCCCTAATGTCTACCACAGGGATATCCTTCCCAATGTCCACCAGAGGAAAGTCCTCTTCAGTTTACACCACAGAGATGTTTTCTCCGCTGTCCACCACAGGGAGGTAATCTCCACTGTCCACCTTAGGGACATCCTCCCCACTTTACAAAACAGGCCCATCCTTCCCACTGTACTCTACAGTGACATCCTCTCCACTGTCCACCACAGGGACATCCTTTCCACTGTCCACTACTGAGATTTCCTCATCACTGTCCACCACAGGTACGTCCTCTTCACTGTCCACTACAGGAATTCCCCTCCACTATCCACCACACAAACATACTTCCCACTGTACAACACAAAGACATCCTCGCCACTGTCCACCACAAAAACATCCTCCTTTGCAACAAAGGGACATCTTCCTCATTGTCCACAACACAGACGTCCTCTTGACTGTCCACCACATGGATGTCTTCATATCTACCAGTTTGACATCCTTACCAGTTTTTACAACAGAGACATTCTCCCCACTGTTCAACATATGTGTATCCTCCTCACAGTCAACCACAGGAAAGTCCTCCCCAATGACCACCACAAGGATGTCCTCCCCACTGTCCACCACAAGAACTTTCTTCCCACTGTCCACCACAGGGATGTCCTCCTTATCGTCCACCACATTGACGTCCTCCTGTGCAACACTGGAACGTCCTCCCCATTGTACAAAACAAGGACATCTTCCCCACTGTCCTAACCACTGAAATCCTTTCCACAGTCCACCACAGGGATTTACTCCTTACTGTCCACCCTATGGATGTCCTTCTCACTGTTCACCAGAGGGAAGTTTTTCACAATATTTACCTAAAGGACACCCACCTCACTGTCAATCACATGGATATATTCACCACTGTTTTCCAAAGCCACATCCTCCCCACTGTACACCACAGAGACTTCCTTTCTACTGTCCACCTGGATGTCCTCCCTACTGTCCACAACAGAGAATTTCTCCCCACTCTATGCCTCAGTAACATCCTCCTCACTGTCCACAACAGAGAAGTTCTCTCCACTTTCCACTTCTGGGACATCCTCCTTACAGTCCACCACTGGGATGTCCTTCCCACTGTTTACAAATGGGATTTCCTCCCCACTCATCATCACAGTTACATACTCCTCACTGTCCACCACAGGGATGTCTTCCCCACTGTCCACCAAAGCGACATTCTCCTGTACACCAGAAGAACATTTTTCTCACTGTCCATCACAGGGATTTTGTCCTTCTCATGATCCACCACAGTGACATTCTCCCCACTGTCCACCACAGGAACATTCTCCTCACTAATTACCACAGGGATGTTCTCCTTTGTATTACAGTGACTTGCACACCACCATCCACTACAGAAACATCCTCCCCACTGTCCACCAACAGGAAGTCCTCCCCACTTTCCACATTAGTGAAATCCTCCCCACTGTCGACTACAGGTATGTTCTCTCCACTGTCCACCACAGGTATATTTTCTCCACCATCCACCACAGGGATGTCCTCCTGTGCACAACAAAGATGTCCTCTCCACTGTCCTTTACAAAAACGTCTTCCCCATTGTCCACCACAGGGAAGTTTTTTCCACTGTCCACCACAGGGACAGCGTCCCCAATCTCTCCCACAGGGATGTCCTTTTCACTGTCCACCTCAGGGAAGTCTTCTCCACTGTCCACAACATGTACATCCTCCCCACTGGTCATGACAAAGACATTCTTCTGTGCACCAAAGGGATGTCTTCCCCACTGTCCACCACAGGGATGTACTCCCCATTGTCCATAACAGAGATGTTGTCCCCACTGTCCATTACAGGGACCTCCTTCCCATTGTTCAACACCAGGATGTGCTCCTGTGTACCACAGTGAGTCGTTACTACTGGCGACCACAGGGGCATCCCCCCAGTGTCCACCACAGTGTAGTGCTCCTCACTGTTAAGCACATGCACATCCTCCCCTCTGTTCACACTAGGGACATCCTCATGTGCACCAAAGGATATCCTCCCCAGAATTTACCAAAGAAACGTCCTCCACATCGTCCACCACAGTGACATTCACCCCACTGTCCACCAAAGGTGTGTCCTGCTCACTGTCCACCACAGGGATATCATCACCCCTTTCAACACAGGGACATCTTATTGACTGTCCACCATAAAAATGTCCTCCCCACCTCCACCACAATTATGTCCTTCTGTGCACCACAGGGACTTCCTCCCCAGTATCCATTAAAAGGATATACTCCTGACTGTCTACAACAGACACGTCCTCTCCTCTGTTCAACACAGGAACATCTTATTGATTGTCCACCACAGGAATGTCCTCCTAACTGTCCACAACACTGAAGTCCTCCCCACTATCCATCACAAGGACGTTCATCACAATGTCCACAACAGGCACATCCTTCTCACTGTCCTCAACAGAGAAGTCCTCACCAATGTCCACTCAGGGATGTCCTTTTTACTCTCCGTTACAGGGATGTCCTCCCCAGTGTCCACTACAGGGACATCTTCCCCACTGTCCGCCACTGACCCGATCCGCAGGCCCTAGGTTATTCGAGAGGGACGAGGAGAATTGCAACCTGGAAGAACGGGCGAGAGAGAGAATGGACTCAAGGAAGCAAATGCTTGTCAAGAGTCATATATTTGGGCACCAAGTGCTTATTTATAATACATTTTTCAAAGGGAGGGGTAAGAGGGATCCAGGTGATGGGAAAGTACAGAATCTTCTTGGCCTGTGCCCTGAAATAATGGCAGTCCAGGTGATGGGACAGTACAGAGTCTTCTCGGCCTGTGCCCTGAAACAATGGTGGTCCAACTGCCTACTTCAAAAGATACGGTACACTGCTTTACATCTAAAAATCTATTTGTAACTATCAAACAGAACATTGTGGTTGCTAGGGAGATGAAGCTGCAGGAGACATTGTGCAGGTGGGGAGAAGTAGGGGGTGAGGGTAAGAGGCAAGGATCCTGGCTTCTGACACACCACAGTGATGTAATCACATTTTCCACCAAAGGCTTGTCCTCCTTACTGTCCACCACAGGTAAATACTCCCCAGTGTCCACCACAAAGATGTCCTCACGACTGTCCACCACAAAGATGTCCTCACCACTGTCCACCAAAGGGACATCCTCCGGTGCACCACAGAGATGTCCTCCAAGTGTCCACCACAGAGGTATCCTTATCATGAACCACCATAGGGACAATCTCTACAATGTCCAATACAGAGATGTCCTCCCAACTGTCCACCACAGAAATGTCCTCCCCACTGTTCACCACAGGGAAGTCTTCCCCACAGTCCATCACAGGGAAGTCTTCCCTACTGTTCACCACAGCGATGTGTTCCTCACTGTCCACCACAGCATGGTCTCCACACTTTCTACCACAGAGAAGTGCTCCCAAATGTCCCTCAAAGAAAAGTCATCCACACAGACCACAACAGGGATGTCCTCCCCACTGTCCACCACAGGTACATCATCCCCACTGTCCACCACAGGGACTTCCTCCTATGTAGAACAGGGACTTCCTCACCACTGTACTTTAAAGGGGCATCCTCAACAATGACCACTACATAGAAGTCCTCCACACTTTCCTGTACAGAGATGTTTTTCCTACTGTCCACCACAGGGACATGCTTTCCACTGTCCACCACAGAGACGACCTCCTGTCCACCACAGTTACGTCCTCCCAACTGTCCACCACATGGACATCCTCCCCAATGTCCATCACAGGGATGTTTTTCTTACTGTCCACCATAGGGATGTACTCCTGTGCACCACCACAATGTCCTCCCATTTTCCCCCACAGATGTCCTCCCCACAGTAAATGACAGGTAAGTCCTCCTCACTTTCCACAACAGATATGTATTCCACACTGTCCACCACAAAGTCAATTTCACCACACTCCACCACAAAGCCATCCTCCTGTGTACCACAGAGATGTCCTTTCATCTTTCCTCCACAAAGGCATCCTCCCCATTGACCACCACAGTGACAAAAACCACACTGTCCACCAAAGAGATGTCTTCCCCACTGTCCACCACTGCGACATCCTCCGTACTGTCCACCACATGTACTTCCTCTGGTGCACCAAAGTGACATCCTCCCCACTGTCCACAACATGGACATCCTCCTTCTGTCAACAACAGAGATGTCCTCCCTAATGTCCATCACATGGACATCCTTTCCTCTGTCCACCAAAGGTATGTCCTCCCCACTGTGCACTACAGATACATGCGTCCCACTGTCCACCACAGAGACGTCCACCTTACTGTCCATCACAGTGATTTTCCCCCAATCTACAGCGCAATTACATCCTCCTATGTACCACAAGGACATCCTTACAATTGTACACCACAAGGGATTCCTCCCCACTGTCCACCACATGGACCTCCTTCTCATTGTCCACCACAGAAACATTCTCCCCACTGTGCACAACAGGGTAATCCTCCTGTGCAAACAGGCATGTCCTCACCACTGTCCTCAACAGAGATGTCCTCTCTTCCTGTCTTCCACAGGGACATCCTTAACACTGTCTACCACAGGGATGTCCTCCCCACTGTCCACTAAAGAAACATCCTTCCCACTGCCCACAAGAGGAACATCATACCCCTGTCCACCACAGAGATGTCCTTTTCACTGTCTACCACATAGGCATTCTCCCCAGTGTCCACCACAGGGACTTCCTTCTTACTGACCACCAAAGGGATGTACTTCTGTGCATCACGACAAAGTCCTCTCCATTATCCCCCACCTATGTCCTTCCCTCAGTCAACCACTGGTACGTTGTCTTCACTTTCCACCACAGATACGTCTTTCCCAGTGTCCACCACAAAGACATCCGCCTGTGTACTACAGAGACGTCCTTTCATCTTACATCCACAGAGGTGTCCTCTCCATTGGCCACCACTGGACATCCTCCACACTGTCCATCACAAGGATGTCCTCCTCACTGTACTCAACATGGAAGTTTTCTCCATTGTCCACTCAGGGACTAGTTATGGTCCACCACAGGGACCTCTTCCCCAGTGTTCACCACAGGGACATCCTTCCCACATTCCACCACAGGGACTTTATACCCACTGTCCACCAAAGGGACAATGCATGGACAACTTATACAGTGTTTATACCAAAATCAAAAGAACATGTCTTAACTCAAACCGCATAAGTAATGGGCATTTAGTGTTTTCAGCTCTCTAATAGTTGTGTTTAGCTCATGTACTACACATGCTTTTCTCTTTGGGTATTTTTATAGACGGGAACTGCCTTGCATTGTATAATGTTTTTAGCTGCAATACCTGTACTTATGTGTACATGGTATAGAAAAACAAAGCACAATGCTTGGCCAGCTACTACAGTTTTTATACCAAAATCAAAAGAATACGTCTTAATTCAAACTGCACAAATATCTTGCATTTAGTGTTTTCAGCTCCCTAATAGTTGTATTTAATGCACTTATTACACATTCTTTTCTCCTTGGGTATTTTTACAGACAGGAACTTCCTTACACTGTATCATGTGTTTTAGCTGCAATACAGGTAATTATTTGTACATAGTATAAAAAACAAAGAACAGTGCTTGGCCAGCTACTACAGTGTGTATACCAAAATCAAAATAACACGTCTTAACTCAAACTGCAAAAGTAACGTGCATTTAGTTTTTTCAGCTCTTTAACAGTTGTGTTTAACTCACATAGTACACATGCTTTTTTCTTTGTGTATTTTTATAGATGGGAACTGCCTTATATTGTATCATGTGTTTTAGTTGCAATACCTGTACTCACATGTACATGGTAAAGAAAACAAAGCAGAATGCTTGGCTGGCTACTACAGTGTTTATACCAAAATCAAAATAACATGTCTTAACTCAAACTGCACAAGTATCATGCATTTAGTGTTTTCAGCTTTCTAATAGTTGTCTTTAAAGCATGTACTACACATGCTTTTATCCTTGGGTAGTTTTACAGTCAGGAACTGTCTTACATTGTATTATGTGTTTCACCTGCAATACAGTTCTTATTTGTATATAGTATATAAAACAAAACCCAATGCTTGGCCAGCTTCTACAGTGTATATACCAAAGTCAAAGAACACATCTTAACTCAAACTGCAAAAGTAACGTGCATTTATTGTTTGCCCCTCTCTGATACTTGTCTTTAACTCACATAGTACATACGCTTTTCTTCTTCAGTATTTATACAGGTATGCCCTCCTCACTTTCCATAACAGAAACATCCTCCCCACTCTCCACCACAAAGATGTCCTTCTGTGTACCACAGAGACGTGCTCCCACTTTCCTCCAAAAACACATTCTCCCCATTGACCACCACAGTGACATAAACCATACTGTCCACCACACAGACATCCTCCCCACTCTCCACCAGAGAGACATACTCCCCAATGTCCACCCTCAGGGACATCATCCACACTGTCTACCACAGGGGCTTCCTCCGCACTGTCCACCACAGGGTTGTCCTCCTTATTTTCCACCACAGGGACATCCTCCTGTGCACCACAGGAACATTCTCTACACTATTCACTACAAGGATGTCCATCCCACTTTCCACCCCACTGAAATCCTCCCCACTGTCCACTGCAGGGACTTCCTTCCCACTGTCCACCACAGGAATTCTTCCTCATTGTCCACAAGTAGGAAGTCCTCCCCACTGTCCACCACAGGGATGTCCTCCTCACTGTCCACCAAAGGAAAGTCTTCCACACTGTTTACATAAAAAACCTACCTCACTGTCCACCACAGGGATATCCTCCCCATTGTTAACAACAGGGACATCCTTCACACAGTCCACCACAGGGACCTCCTCTCAACTCTCCACCCCAGGGGTGTCCTTGCCACTATCAACCACAGGGATATCATCCTCACTTTATACAACATGGAAGTCCTCAATACAGTCCCCCACAAGAATGTCCTCCCCACTGTCCACCACAAGGACATAATTCTCATTGTACACAAAAGGGAAGTCCTCCCCACTGTCTACCTCAGGGACATCATGCCCACTGTCAACCAGAGAAATATCATTCCCTCTGTCCACCAAAAAGACATCCTCCCAACTGTACATAACAGGGACATCATACCCACAGTACACCATAGGAATGTCCTTTCCACTGTCCACCATAGGAACGTCCTCCCCACTATCCACCACAGGGACATCCTTCTCACAGTCCACCACAGTGACATCCTTCGCACTGTCCACAACAGGGACATCCTTCCCACTGTCCACCACAGGGACTTTCTACTCTCTGTCTAAAAAAGGGACATTCTCCCCACTGTCCACCACAGGGACGTCCTCCTGGGTAACACAGAGATGTCCTCCCCACTGTCCACCATCGAAATGTCCTTTGCACTGTGCACCACAGGTATGTCTTCCCCACTGTTCACTTTAGGAACTTCTGTCCCATTGAAAACCACAGTGACATTCTCCCCTCTGTCTAAAAATTGGAAATTCTCCCCACTGTCCACCACAGGGATGTCCTCCTGTGTAACATAGAGATGTCCTCCCCACTGTCCACAATTGAAATGTCCTCCCTACTGTCTACCATTGAAATGTCCTCCGCACTGTCCACCACACGAAAATCCTCCCCACTGTCACCCTTAGGAACATCCTCACCAGGGTCCACCACAAAGACATTGGCCCCACTGTCCACCACAACACCACAGGCACGTCCTCCTCAATGTCCACCACAGAGATGTCATCACTGCTGTCCACTATGAGGACATCATTTTGACTATCCACCACAGGGACATGATCCACACTGTCCAACAGAGAAGCATCGTTTCCACTGTCGACAACAGGAACGTCCTCCCCACTGTCCACCACAGGAACGTCCTCCTCACTGTTGACAATGAATATGTCCTAAGCTCTGTCCACCACAAGGACGTCCTCCTTATTATCCACCACAGGGACAACCTCCTGTGAACCACAGAAATGTCCTCCCCATGGTCCACAACAAGAACATCATCTTCAGTGTCCACCACACTCAAGTCCTCCCCACTGTTCACCACAGGGACAAATTTCTGAGTGTCCAACACAGGTACGTCCTTTTCACTGTCTATCAGAGGGAAGTCCTCTGCACTGTTTACCTAAGGTAGACCCACTTCACTGTCCACCACAGGGATATCCTCCCCACTGTCCACCACAGGGACATCCTTCCCATCGTCCACCACAGGGACGAACTCCTGTGCCCCACAGCAATGTCCACCCACTTTCCCCAATAGATGTCTTTTCCACTGTCAACAAAAGGGACATCTTCCATACTTTCCAGCACAGATATATCCTCCCCACTGTACACTACAGATACGTCCTCCCCACTGTCCACTAAAAGTGTACTTTCCAATGTCCATCATAGTGGCGTCCTCCCCATTGACCACCACCGAAACATCTGATCCACTGTTTATCACACAAACGTCCTTCCCACTGTCTACCACAGAGAAGTGCTCCCCACTGTCCACCACAGTGTAATCCTCATTTGCACCAAAGATATGTCTTTTCCTTTGTCCACCACAGGGACATCCTCCCTACAGTCCAACACAGGGACGTCATTCTCACGGTCCACAACAAGGAAGTCCTTCCCACTGTCCAAATCTGAGATGTCCTACTTACTGTCCAGTACAGGGACTTCCTGCCCAGTGTCTACCCTAGGGACATCCTCCCCAGTGTCCACCACAGAGATGTCTTTCCCACTGTCCACCACAGGTACATCCTCTATAATGTCCACCATAGGTCCGTCCTACTCACTGTCCACCACAGTGATATCCTTCCCACTGTACACCACAGGGACATCTTGAGCACTACAAGGATTTCCTCCCCACTTTCCACCAAAAAGATGTTCTTTCCACTGTCTACCACAAAGATGTCCTCCACACTGTTCTCCAAAAGTGATGTCCTACTCATGGTCCACCATAGGCCCATCCTCCTCAATGTCCACCACAGGGATATCCTTCCCATTTACTTCCACAAGGACATTTTCCCCATGGTTTACCACAGGGATGTCCTCCTGTGTATCACAAAGACATCCACCCAACTGTCTACCACAGAAATGTTCTCCCTACCATCCACCACAGGAACATCCTCTGCACTGTCCCCCAAAGTGATGTCTTTCTCACTGTCCACCACAGAGATGTCTTCCCTACTGTCCACTACAGGGATGTCCTTTCCACTGTCCACCACATAGATATTTTTTGACAGTCCACCACAGGGACATATTCCCACTGTCCACCACAGAGAAGTCCTTTTCACTGTCTACCACAAAGATGTCCTCATCACTGTCGACCACAAAGATGTCCTCCTCTGTACCACAGTGATGTCCTTCCACTTTCCTCCACAGAGGCAACCTTTCCATTGACCACCACAGGAACATACTCCACAATGTCCACCAAAGAGATGTCCTCCCCACTGTAGAACACAGCAACAACCTCCCCACTGTACACAACAAGGACTTAATTCTGTGTACCATAGTAATGTCCTACCCACTGTCCACCACAAAAGAATCCTCCCCACTGTCCACTACAGGGACATCCTCCACACTGTCCATCACAGGTATGTTTTCTTCACTGTCCAGCACAGGGAGGTCCTCAACACTGTTCACCACAGGGACATACTCTGGTGTACCACAGGGTCGTCTTCCCCACTGTCCATCACAGGGGTGTCTTCCTTACTGATCACCACAAGGACTTCCTCCACAGTGTCCAAGACAGAGATATCCTCGCTACTGTTCAACACAGGGACTTCCTCTTCACTGTCCACCACAGGGACCTCCTCCATATTGTCCAACACAGTGTCATCCTCTCATGGACCACAGGGACATCCTCCCCACTGTCCACCACAAGGACATCCTCCTTATTGTCTACCACAGGGACGTCCTTTCCACTGTCCACCACAGGTTTGTCATTCTTTCTGTCCAACACAGAGATGTCCACCCCACAGTTTACCACAGAGATGTCCTCCTTACTGTCCACAAAAAGGAAGTTCTTTCCACTGTCCAATACTGGGATGTCCTCCTTACTCTCCTCCACAGGGACTTCCTCCCAGGTGTCAACCAGAGAAACATCCACTCCAGTGTCCACCACAGAGATGCCCTTACCATTGTCCACCACAGGTACATCTTCCCCAAAGTCCACCACAGGAACATCCTCCCCACTGTCTACCACAGAGACGTCTTCCACACTGTCCACCACAGCGACATCCTCCTTATTGTCCACTACAGGGACATCCTCCTGTGCACCACAGGAATGTTCTTCCAACTATCCACCACAAGGACTACCTCCCCACTGTCCAACCCACTCAAATCCTCCCCAATGTTCACCACAGGGATGTCATTCCCACTTTCAACCACAGGGATGTCCTCCTCAATGTCTACCAAAGAAAAGTCCTCCACACTGTTTACATAAAAGACACCTACCTCACTCTCCACCACAGTGATATCCTCCCCACTGTTTACAACTGGGATGTCCTCCACACAATATACCACAGGGATCCCCTCCACACTGTCCACCACAGTCGTGTCCTCGCCACTGTCAACAATGGGGATTTCATCCTCACTGTATACAATAGGGAAGTCCTTCCCACTAACAACCACAGGGATGTCCTCTCAACAGTACAGCACAGGGACATCCTCTTTATTGTCCACCAGAGTGACATCAATTTGTGCAACACAGGAAGTTCCTCCCCACTGTCCACCACAAAGATGTCCAATTCAGTGTCCACCCTACTGAAATACTCCCATTGTCCACCACAGGGATGTACTCCCCACTGTCCACCACAAGGATGTCCTTATTGTTCATCAATTTGACATCCTCTTCAATGCCTGTCCACTGAAATCCTTCCTACTGTCCACCACAGGGGCATCCTCTCCACTGTTCACCACAGTGATTTCCTCTTCACTGTCCAAAAGAGGGAAGTCCTCCCAACTGTTCACCACAGGGACGACCTCCTCACTGTCCACCAGAAGGAAGTCCTACACACTGTTTATCTAAGAGACACCGACATTACTGTCCACCACAGGGATGTCCTCCCTACTGTAGACCACAGGGATGTCCTTTCCACTATCCACAACAAAGATGTCCTCCTCACTGTCAACAACATGGAAGTCCTTCCCACTGTCCACCACAGGGACATCCTCCTTACTGTCCTAAACATGGAAGTCCTCCCCACTATCCATTCAGGGATGTCCTTCTTACTGCCCACCACAGAGATGTCTTCCCCAGTGTCCACCACAGGCATATCCTCCCCACTGTCCTCCAAAGGGACATCCTCTACACTGTGTACCACAGGGATGTCCTTCTCACTGTCCTCAACAAAGATGTCCTCTGCACTGTCCACCACAGGGACATCCTCCTTTTTGTCCACCACAGGGATATCTTCCTGTGCACCACAGGAAAGTTCTCCCCACTGTCCACCACAAGGACATCCTCCCCACTTTGATCCCCACTGAAATCCTCCCCACTGTCCACCACAGGAATGTCATTCCCACTGTCCACAACAATGGTTTTCTCCTCACTGTCCACCAGAGGGAAGTCCTCCCCACTGTTCACCACAGGGACATCCTCCTCACTGTCCACCAGAAAAAAAGTCTTACACCCTGCTTACGTAAGAGACACCCACCTCACTGTCCACCACAGGGATATTCTCCCACTGTTTACCACAGGGATTTAATCTCCACTGTCCACCACAGGGACATTCTCATGTGCCCCACAGCAATGTGCTTCCCACTGTCCACCAAAGGAACATCCTCTCCACTCTTCACCACAAAGACATCCTCCTCACTGTCCACCAGAAAGAAGTCTTGCACCCTGCTTACGTAAGAGACACATACCTCACTGTCCACCACAGTGATATTCTCCCACTGTTTACCACAGGGATTTAATCTCCACTGTCCACCACAGGGGCATTCTCATGTGCCACACAGCAATGTGCTTCCCACTGTCCACCACAGGAACACCCTCTCCACTCTTCACCACAAAGACATCTTCCCCACTGTCCACCACAGTGAATTACTCCCCACTGTCCACCACAGGGACCTCCTTCCCACTGTCCACCACATAAATATTTTTTCACTGTTCACGAGAGGGAAGGTCTCCACAATGTTTACCTAAGGGACTCCTACCACACTTTCCTCCACAGTGATATCCTCCCCACTGTTTACCACAGGGATATCCCCTCCGCAGTGCACCAGAGACCTGCTCCTCACTGTCCACCACAGGGATGTCCTCCTCACTGTATGCAATAGGGAAGTCCTCTTGAATGTCTACCGGAGGCATGTCCTCCCCATTGTCCAGCACAAGGACATCCTCTCTACTTTCACGCACAGTGACCTCCTCCTCACTCTGCACCACAGAGATGTTATCCCAACTGTCCACCAGAGAAACGTCCTCCCCACTGACAACCACAGGGATATCCTCCCCACACCTCGCCAAAAGGACATTTTCGCCAATGTCCACCACAGTGAATTCCTCCCCACTGTCCATCACAAAGACCTCCTCCCTACTGTCCAACACAGGGACATCTTTCCCACTGTCAACCACAGAAACATCCTTCCCACTGTCCACTACAGAGACATCCTCTCCACTGTACACCAAAGGGGCATCCTCCCCACTGACCTTCACAGGAATATCCTGACCACTTTCCACCACAGGAACGTCCTCTCCACTGTCCACCACAGTGAATTCCTCCCCAGTGTCCACCAGAGGAACCTCCTCCCCACTGTCCAACACAGGGACATCTTTCCCACTGTCTATCACAGAAACATCCTTCCAACTGTAAACTACAAAAACATCCTCTCCACTGTCCACCAAAGGGGTGTCCTCCTACTGTCCTCCACAGAAATATCCTCATCTCTCTCCACCAAAGGAACGTGCTCCCCACTGTCCACCACAGAGATTTCCTCCACACTGTCTACCACAGCAACGTCCTCCTGTGAACAACAGGGAAATGCTCGCCACTGTCCACCACAGAGATGTATTTTACACTCTCCACCACACAGACATATTCCTGTGTATCACAGGGACATCCTCTACACTGTCCACCACAGCGATGTCCTCCCCACTGTCCACCACAAGGATTTCCTCTTCACTGTCCAACAGATGGAAGACCTCCCAACTGTTCACCTCAGGGACGTCCTCCTCACTGTCCACCAGAGGGAAGTCTTACACACTGTTTACCTTAGGGACACCCACATCACTCTCCACCACAGGGATGTTCTCCCCACTGTCCACCACAGGGACCTTCTCATCACAGTCCACCACAGGGACAATCTTCCCACTGTCCACCACAGGGAAGTCTTTTGTGTACCACAAAGATATCCACCATGCTGTCCACCACAGAAACATCCTCCCAACTGTCCACCACAGGGAAGTTTTTTCCACTGTCCACCACAGCAACATCCTCCCCACTGTCCACCACCCGGATGTTCTTTCCAATGTCCACCATAGTGACATTTTCCCAACTGTTCACTACAGGGACTTCCTCCCCACTGTCCCCCACTTAGAAGTCCTCCTGTGTATAACAGGGATGTCCTTCCCACTGTCCACCAAAGGGTCATCCTCCCCACTGTCCACCATAAAGTCTTTCTCCAAACTCTCCACCGCATGGACATCCTCGCCACTGTTAACCAAAATGACATTCTCCTGTGCATTACAGGACATCCTCCCCACTGTCCACAAGTACCTCTTTCCAACAGTCCACCACAGTGAAATCCTAGCCACCTTCCACAAGAGGGATGGCATCCTCACTGTCCACCAATGGAACATCCTCCCAACTGTCCACCACAGTGCCATCCTCCCCACTGTCCATTACAGGGATGTCCTCCTAACTGTCCAACACAGGGACATCCTCCACACTGTCTACCACAGTGACCTCTTCCACACTGTCCACAACAGTGACATCCTTCCCACTGTCCACCATAGAAATGTCCTCCCCACTGTCCACAACAGGGGCATCCTCCCCACTGACCTCCATATGTAAGTCCTCCTCACTGTCCAAGACAAAGATATCCTCCCAACTGTTCAACACAGAGAAATCCTCTCCAGTTTCCACCACAGGTATGTCCTCCCCACTGTCCAACACAGTGTTGTCCTTCTGTGCACCACAGGGACATCCTTCATAGTGTCTACCACAGGGACAATCTTCCAAGTGTCCACCACAGAGATGTCCTTCTCACTGTCCACCACAGAGATGTCCTCTCCCCTGTCTACCCAGGGGTATCCTCCCCAGTATCCATCACAGGAACATTCTTTCCACTGTCCACCAAAGTGAAGTCCTCCCCACTGTGCAACACAGGGATGTCCTCCCCAGTGTCCACCACAGGGATGTCCTTCCCACTGTCCATCATTGGGACATACTCTCCACTGTCCACATCAAAAACATCCTCCCCATTGTCCACCATACGTATGTCCTCCTAACTGTGAACCACAAGGTCATCCTCCCAACTGTCCACTAAAGGGGCGTCCTCTCCACTGACCTCCAGAGGGATATCCTAACCACTGTCCACCACAGAGACATCCTTCCCTCTGTACACCACAGGGGCATCCTCACCACTGACCACCACCAAGAAGTCCTCCTCAGTGTCCAAGACAAAGATGTCCTCCCAAATCTTCAAAAAGGAACATCCTCCCAACTGTACAACACAGGGACACCCTTTCCACTGTCCACCATAGAGACATACTCCCCACTGTCCACCTCAAATTCATCATCCCCACTGTCCATTATACCTATTTCTTCCCTACTGTCAACCATCAGGAAGTCCTCCCTACTTTCCCCTAAAGTGGCATCTTTTCCACTTACCTCCACAAAGACATCCTCACCGCTGTCCATCACAGGTACAACCTTCCCACTGTCCACCACGGGGATTTTTCTCCCCACTATCCACCCCAGAGACGTCTTCCTGTGCACAGGACATCCTTTCCACTGTCCACCACAGAGATGTTTTTTCCACAGTCCACCACAGAAACTTCCTCTCCACTGTCCATCATAAATACATCCTCATCACTGTCCACCAAAAGGACGTCGTACCTACTGTCCACCCCAGGGACATTCTCCCCACTGTCCATCATGGGGACATCCTTCTGTGTACCACAGAGATGTCCACCTCACTGTTGACCACAGAAACTTCCTTCCCACTGTCCACCACAGGAACATCCTCTCCACTGTCCAACAAGGGAATGTCCTCCCCACTGTCCACCACAGGAACATCCTCTCCACTGTCCAACAAAGGAATGTCCTCCCCACTGTCCAAAACAGAGATGTCCTCACCACTGTCGAACACAGGGATGCACTTCCCATTGTCTGCTACAGGGATGTCCTCCCCATTGTCCACCACAGGTATGTTCTTCCCACTATCCACAACAGAGACATCCTCCGCAATGTCCACCACAGGGATATCCTCACCACTGTCCAACACAGGGACGTCTTCCCCACTGTCTGCCACAGGGATGTCCTCATCCCTCCCATCACAGGGACGTCCTTCAGTGTACCACAGAGATGTTCACCCCACTGTCCACCTTAGAAACTTCCTCCCCACTTTACACCACAGGAAAGTCCTCCCACTCTCCATTTTAGGGATGTGTTCCCCATTGTTTGCCACAGGTACATATTCTACACAGTCAACCACAGGTATATCCTCCTCACTGTCCACCACAAAGATGTCCTCACAACTGTCCACCACAGGGAAGTCCTACTGTGCAACTCAAGGCCATCTTTCACTCTGTCTACCACAGAGATGTCCTCCCCCCCACTCCACCACTGGGACATCTTTTCCACAGTCCACCACAGGGAGATCCTCCACACTGTCCAAAACAGAGACGTCTTCATCACTGTCCACCACATGGACGTACTTCCCACTTTCTGACACAGGGATGTCTTTTCCACTGTCCACCACAGGTATGTCCTTCCCACTATCCACCACAGAAACATCCTCCACACTGTCCATCATACGTATGTCCTCTTCAGTGTCAACCACAAGGACGTCCTACCCACTGTCCACTAAAGGGGTGTCCTCTCCACTGACACTTACAGGAATATCCTCACCACTGTCCAACACGGGGACATCCTCCCCAGTGTCCACCACAGAGAGGTTTTTTCCACAGTCCACCACAGGGACCTCCTCCCCACTGTCCACTGCAGAGGTGTCCTCATCCCTCCCACCAGAGGGATGTCCTCCATCTGTCCACCACAGAGACATTCTCCCCACTGTCCACCACAAGGACATCCTTCTATGCACCACAGAGATGTCCACACCACTGTCCACCTCACAAACTCCCTCCCCACTTTCCACCACAGGAAAGTCCTCCCCACTGTCCATTTTAGGGATGTGCTCCCCATTGTCTGCCACAGGTATGTCCTCTCCACAGTCACCCACAAATACATCCTCCTCACTGTCCACCACAATGATGTCCTCACAACTGTCCACCACAGGGAAGTCCTACTGTGCAACACATGGACATCTTTCCTTCTGTCCACCACAGAGATGTCCTCCCCACACTCCACCACTGGGATATCTTTTCCACAGACCACCACAGGGAGATCCTCCCCACTGTCCAACAGGGATGTATTCCACACTGTACAAAACAGAGACGTCCTCATCACTGACCACCACATTGACATACTTCCCACTGTCTGAGACAGGAATGTCCTTTCCAGTGTCCACCACATTTATGTTCTTCCCACTATCCACAACAGAGACATCCTCCCCACTGTCCACCACAGGTATATCCTCCCCACTGGACACCACAGGGAAGTCCTCCTATGTACAACAGGGACATCCTTACCACTGTCCACCACAAGGGTGTCCTCCCCAATGTCCACATTAGTGTCTTCCTCCCCACTGTCCATGACATGGACATCCTCACCACTGAGCACCACAAGATGCTACTACTGTGAGTACTGTGATCCTACTGTGCATCACAGGAAATTTTCACACTGTCTACCACAGAGATGTCCTCTGCACTGTCTACCACAGGGACGTTCTCCACACTGTCCACCACAGAGACATCCTTCCCACTGTCCATTACAGAAATGTCCTGCCCACTGTCAACCACAGTGATGTTCTCCCCATTTTCCACCACAGGGGCATTCTCCCCTCCGATCATCACAAGAACGTCCTCCACACTGTCCAAAACAAAGGTGTCCTTTTCACTGTTCACCACAGAGACATTCTCCCCACTGTCCACCACAGTGACGTTCTGCTGTGCACCAAAGTGACGTCCCTCCTCAAAGAACAATGCATGGCCGACTAATACACTCTTTATAACAAAATCAAAAGAACACATCTTAACTCAAACTGCACAAGTAACGTGCATTTAGTGTTTTCCACTCTTTAATAGTTGACTTTAACTCACATAGTACACATGCTTTTTTCCTTAGGTACTTATACAGGTATGTCCTCCTCAATTTTCACCACAGAAACATTTTGTAAACAGTCCACCACAAAGACTTCCTTGCCACTGTCCACTACAAAGATGTCCTCCTTTTTACCACAGAGATGCCCTTCCCAATTTTCTCCACAGAAGTGTCCTACCGTTTGACCACCACAGGGACGTCCTCCACATTGTCAACCAAAGAGATATCCTCCACACTGTCCACCAAAGCAACATCTTCTCAACACTCCACCATAAGGACTTAATAATGTGCACCACAGTGACATTCTCCCCACCTTCCACCACAGAAAAATCCTCCCCACTGTCCACCACCGGGACATCTTCCACACTGTTCCCCACAGGTATGTCCTCCCCACTGTTAAGCACAGAGATGTCCTCTACACTGTTAACCACTGGGACATCCTCAACACTGTCCATGACTGGGACATAATTTTGTGTTTTACAGGGAAGTCATCCCCACTGTGCACCACTGAAATGTCCTCATGAGTCTCTACCACAGGGAAGTCCTCCCTACAGTCCACATTAGGGATGTCCTCCCCACTGTCCACAAAAGGTACGTCCTCCCAAATGTTCACCACAGGTATGTCCTTCTCACAGTCCTCCACAGAGATGTCCTCACCACTGTCCACCATGGGGACATCCTTTCCACTGTTCACCACAGGGACATTTTCCCCACTGTCCACTACAGTTATGTCCTTCATACATTCACCCACAGGGATGTCCTACTCACCACCACAGAGATGACCTCCACACTGCCCACCAAAGGGACATCCTCCTTATTGTCCACCACAGGTTTGTCCTCCTGTGCACCACAGGAACATCCTCACCAATGTCTACAATAAGGTTGTCCTCCCCACTGTCCACCACAGATACATACTTTCCAATGTCTACCACAGGTAAGGCCTCCTCACTGTCCCCCAAAGAGATGAACTCAGCACTTTCCACCACTAGGAAGTCTTTTCCACTGTCCACCACAGGAACATCCTCCCCACTGTCCACCACAGATACATACTTTCCAATGTCTACCACAGGTAAGGCCTCCTCACTGTCCCCCACAGAGATGTCCTCACTACTGTCCACCACGGGGAAGTCTTTTTCACTGTCCACCACAGGTACATCCTCCCCACTGTCCACCACAGAGACATACTACCCACTGCCCACCAAAGGATCATCCTCCTTATTGTTCATCACAGGGTCATCGTCCTGTGCACCACAGGAACATCCTCCCAACTGTGCACCACAAGGATGTCCTCCACAGTGTTCACTCAACTGAAATCCTCCCCACTGTCCACCCAAGGGATGTCCTTTCCACTGTAAACCAGAAGGATGTTTTTTTCATTGTCCAAAACAGGGAAGTCCTCCCCACTGTCCACCAAAGAGACGTCCTCCTCACTGTCCTCAACATGGAGTTCTCCGCACTCTCCACTCAGGGACATCCTCCATACTGTACACTGAGGGACGTCCACCTTACTGTCCAAGACAGGGACGTCCTCCCCAATGTCCACCACAAGGACATTCTCTCCAGTGTGTACCACAGGGATGTCATACACACTGTCCACTGAAATGTCCTTCCCACTGTCCACCAAAGAGTCAATGCATAGCTGGCTAATACAGTGTTTATACCAAAATGAAAAGAACAAGTCTTAACTCAAACTGCACAAGTATTGTGCAGTTTGTGTTCTCAGCTCTCTAATAGTTGTCTTTAACTCACATAGTACACATGCTTTTCTTTTGGGTATTTATCAAGGATGTCCTCACCACTGTAAACCTCAGGGAGGTTCTTTCCAGTATCCACCACAGGGATGTCCTTACCATTGTCCACCACAGGGACATTTTCCTCACTGTCCACCACAGAGTTGTGCTACCCACTGTCCACAACAGGGATGTCCTCATCAGTATCCACAACAAAGAAGTCTTCCCCAAGGTCTACCACTGGGATGTATTCCTCACTGTCCACAAAGGGATGTCCTCCCCACTGCAAACCACAGAGATGTGCTCCCCACTGTCCACCAAAGAAAATCCTTTCCACTGTCACACACAGTGTGACACACCACAGGAATGTCTTGCTCACTGTCCACCACAGAAATGTGCTTCTCACTGTCCACAACAGGGAAGCCCTCCCAAGTGTGCACCACAGGGACATAATTCACACTGTCCCCCACAGGGACATCCTCCTATGTACCACAGAAACTTCCTCACCACTTTCTTCACTGGGGCATCCTAAACATTGACACCAAAGGGACATCCATACTGACCACCACAAGGACCTCCTTTACACTGTCCATCACATGGATATCATCCTCCCTCCTGTCCCCCACAGGGACATCATACCCACTGTACACCACAAGGACATCCTCCACACTGCCCAAGACAGAGATATCCTTTCCACTGTTAACCACAGAGACATGTTCCCCACTGTCAACAACAGGGAAGTCTTCCCTACTGTCCACAACAGTGCCATCCTACTGTGCACCACAGGGACATTTTCCCCACTGTCCACCACATGAAATCCTCCCCACTGTCTACCACAGGGACGACCTCCCCAATGTCCACCACATGGTTATCCTTCCCACTGTCCACAACAGAAATGTCTGCCCCACTGTCCACCACAAGTACATTCTTCCCACCATCCACCACATAAGCATCCTCGCCACTGTACACCACAGTGATATCCTCCCCACTGTATACCACATGGACATCCTCCTGTGTACCACAAGGACGTCCTTACCACTGTCCAACACATGAAAGTCCTTCCCAGTTTCCATCACATGGAAGTCCTCTTCACAGTAAACCACTGGGACCTTCTACCTACTGTCCACCACAAGAAAGTTTTCACTATTGTCCAACACAGGAAAGTCCTTTTTACTGTCCACCATAGAAACATCCAGCACACTGTCCTCCATAGGGACATACTCTCCACTGTCCATTATATGTATGTCCTCCTTACGGTCAACCACAGGGAAGTCCTCTCCACTGTCCATGACAAGGATGTCCTCCCTACTGTCCACCACAAGAATGTCCTTTCCACTGTCCACAAAAAGGACTTCATCTCCATTGTCCACCACAGAAAATTTCTTCCCACTGTCCACAACATGGAAGTCCTCCCCACTGTCTACCACCAGGACCTCCTCCTCACTGTCCACCACAGGTATGTCCTCCCCACTGCCCATCACAAAAAGTCCTCCCCACTGTCCACCACAGGGACATCCTCCCCACTGTCTACAACAGAAATGTCCTCCCCATTGACCATCACAAGGACATCCTCCACACAGTCCAAGACAGAGATGTTCTTCCCACTGTTCATCACAGAGACATCCTCCTGACTGTCCACCTGAGGAATGTACTCAACACTGTCAACCACAGTGTTGTCCTACTGTGTACCACAGGGATGTCCTCCCCACTATCCAAAACAGGGACATCCTCCCCACTGTCCAAAACAGAGATGTCCTTTCCATTGTCCACCACAGGGACATCCTTCTCACCATCCACGACAGTGATGGCCATCCCACTGTTTAACATATGGATGTTTTTTTCCACTGTCCAGCACAGTGACATCCTCTTATGTACCACAGGGATGTCCGTACCACTGTCCACAACAGAGGCGTTCTCTCCTCTGTCTTCCACAGGGATGTCCTCCCCAGTGTCCATCACAGGGACATCCTCTTCACTGACCACCACAGGGACGTCATACCCACTGTCCACTACAAAGATGTCTTCCTGTGTACCACAGAGATGTACTTCCCACATCACAGAGGCATCCTCCCCATTGAACACCACAGGGACTTCCTCCACACTGTGCAACCCAGAGATGTTCTCCCTACTCTCAACCACAAGGATGTCTTCCCAACTGTCCACCACAGGCAAGTCTTCCCTACTGTCCACTACAGGGATGTATTTCTCATGGTCAACAACAGGCCTGGCCATCCTACTCTCTACCACAGAGACGTGCTCCCCACTGTCCACCAAAGAAAAGTCCCCTCAGAATTGACCACAGGGATGTCCTTTCCACTGTCCACCACAAAAACGTCCTCCTCACACTCCACAACAGAGAACTCATCCCAAATGTCCACCACAGGGACGTCATTATCACTGTCCACCAAAGGGACGTCCTCCTATGTACCACGGGTACTTCCTCAGCACTGTCTTGCACAGGAACGTCCTCAATACTGAACACCACAGGGCCTTCTTCCTCATTGTCCACCAGAGGTTCTTCCTCCCCACAGTCCACCACAGGAACATCCTCCCCACCTTTCACCACAGGGATGACCTCCTGTGCACCACATGGACATGCACCCAACTGTTCACAATAGAGATGTTCTCCCCACTGTCCAAAACATGAATGTCCTCCCATATGTCCAGCACAGGGACGTCCTTCCCACTCTCCACCACAGGTACATCTTTAAATGTACCACATTGATGTCCACCTCACTGTACACCACAGGAACATCCTCTCCACTGTCCACATTATGGATGTCCTCTCTACTGTCCACCACAGGTTCTTTCTCCTCCCTGTCCACCACAGAAATGTCCTTTCCACTGACTACCACAGGGAGGTCCTCGCCACTGTCCACCACAGGGATGTCCACAACACAGTCCACCACAGGGATGTCCTCGCCACTGTCCACCACAGGGAGGTCTGCACCACAGTCCACCACAGGGATGTCCTCCAATGTACCACATTTACATCCACCCACTGTCCACCACAGAAATGTCCTCCCCACTGTCAACCTTATGAACCTCCTCCCCACTGTCTACCACAATTGCGTCCTCCTGACTTTCCACCTAAGTTACAGCATCTTCACTGTACACCACAGAGATTTCTTCACAACTGTCCATCACAGGGACATCCTCCTGTGCACCACAAGAACCTCCTCCCCACTGTCCAGCACAGGGTTGTCCTTCTCACTCTCCACCACAGCGACATCCTCCTCACATTCACCACAGGGACATCCTACACACTGTCCACCACAGGGACCTCCTCTATACTGTCCACTACAATGACGTCATCCCCATTGACCACCAGAGGAATCTGCCTCACTGTCTAAGACAGAGACAGCCACCACACTGTCTACCACAGGAATGTCCTCACCACTGTCAACCAGAGGTAACTTTTTCCCACTGTCCACCTTAGGGACGTCCTCCCCATTTCTACCACAGGCAAGTCCTCCCCACTGTCCACCAAATGGACGTCCTCCTGTTCATCACAGGGACATCCTCCCAACTGACCACAACAGAGATGTTCTTCCCACTGTCCACGACAGGTATGTTCTTCGAACAGTCCACTCTAGAGTCAGGCACCCCACTGTTCATCACAAGGATGTTTTCCCCACTGTCCACTACAGGGATGTTTACTTTTGTACCACAGGGACTTCATTACCACGGACCACCAAAGTGCCATCCTCCCCACTGTCCACCAGAGGGATATCCTCACTACTGTTCACCATAGGGACATCTTATTGACACTCCAACACAGGAATGTCCACCACAGTGTTGTCCTCCTGTGGGACACAGGGGCATCCTCTCAACTGTCCACCACAGAGACATTCTCCCCACTGTTCAAAACAAAAACATCCTCCCCACTGTTCATCCCAGGGAAGTCTTCCCTACTGTCCACCTTAGGGACATCCTCCCCACTGTACACCACATGTATGTCCTCGCCACTGTCCATCACAGGGACGTCCTGCTGTGCACCTTAGAAACATTCTCTCAAATGTCCACAACAGAGACATTCTTCCCATTGTCCACCAGAGGAATATCCTCCACACTCTTCACAACAGATACATCCTTCCCACTGTCCACCATAAGGACATCTTTTCCACTGTCCACCACAGGGTCCTCCTCCTCACTGTCCACTACAGAGAAGTCTTTCTCAATGTCCACCACAGTGAATTCCTCCTCACTTCCCATGCCAGGGATATCCTTTGCACTGTAAACCACAGGGCTGTCCTCCTCACAATCCACCACAGGGACATCCTTCCCACTGTCCAAGACAGGTACGTCCTCCTCACTGTCCAACCCAGAGATGTTTACCCACTGTCCATGACAGAGATGTCCTTCCCATTGTCCACTACAGGGAAGTCTTTCTCACGGTCCACCACAGAAGTGTCTTCCTCACAGTACACCACAGTGATGAACTCCATACTGTGTACAAAACAGACATGCTCCCTTCTTGCAACCACAGAAATGTCCTCGCCACTGTCCACCACAGGGATGTCCAATCCACTGTCAACCAGAGAAATGTCCTTCTCACTGTCCACAACAGGGAAGTCCTCCCCACTGTCCAACACAGGGACATCTTTCTTATGGTCCAACGCAGGGACATCCACTTGTACACCACTACAACTTTCTCCCCATTGTCCCCCACAGAAGTCCTCCACACTGTCCACCACAGGGATGTCCTCCCCACTCCTCCACACTGTCCATCACAGGGACGTCGTCCCAACTGTCTAACAGAGGTACGTCCTCCTCATATTTCACCAAAGATACGTCCTTCAAACTGTCCAACACAAAGATGTCCTTGCCACTGTCCACCAGAAAAAGTTCTAACTGTGTACCACAGAGACATCCTTCCCACTTTTCTCCACAAAGGCTTCCTCCCCAATGACCACCACATGGATGTCCTCCACACTGTCAACCACAGAGATATCCTCCCAACTGTCCACCACAGGGACATCCTCTCCACTCTCCACCACAGGGACTTCTGTGCACCACAGTGATGTCCTTGACACTGTCCACCATAGAGAGATCCTCCCCACTGTCTACCACAGGTGTGTCTTCCCCGCTGACCACCACAAGTATGTCCTGCAGACTGTCCAGAACAGAGATATCCTCCCCACTGTTCACCACAGGAACATCCTACCAACTGTCCACCACAGGAATGTTTTCTACACTGTCCATGACAGTGTTGTCCTCATTTGCACTGCAGGTACATGCTCTCCACTGTCCACAACAAGGATGTCCTCTCCACTATCCAGAACAAAGACTTCCTCCCCACACTCCACCACAGAGACATCCTTCCCACTGTCCAACACAGGGATGTCCTCCTCACAGTCCACCACAGGTACATTCTTCCCAACCCTCCATGACACTGACAGCCACCACACTGTCCATCACATGGATGTCCTCCCCACTGTAAACCTCAGGGATATCCTTCCCAGTATCCACCACACTGACATCCTTCCCACTGTCCACACCAGGGATGTTCTCCTCACTGTCCACCACAGAGTTGTGCTACCAACTGTCCACAACAGGGATGTCCTCACCAGTGTCCACCAAAAAGAATTCTTCCCCAAGGCCCACCACAGGGAAGTATTTCTCACAGTCCACCACAGTGATGGCCTCCTCTTTGCCTACCACAGAGACGTGCTCCCCATTGTCCACCAAAATAATTCTCTCCACTGTCCACCATAGGGATGTCCTCCCCACTGTCCACCACAGAAATGTCCTTCTCACTGTCCAAAACAGGGAAATCCTCCCCACTGTCCACAACAGAGACATCATTCCCACTGTCCCCCACAGGGACATCCTCCTATGTAAGAGAGGGACTTCCTCAATAATTTCCTCAACTGGGGCATCCTAAACACTGACCACAACAGTGATATCCTCCACACTGTCCACCACAAAGATCTAAACCTCACTGTTCACCACATGGACATCCTCCTCACTGTCCACCACAGTGATGACCTTCTGTGCACCACAGGGACGTCCACCCAATTGTCCACCACAGAAATATTCTGCCAACTGTCCATCACAGGAATTTCCTCTCTCTATCCATCACATGGGTGTCCTCCCATGCAACACAGAGATATCCTCCACTTTGTCCACAACAGGCACCTTCTCCCCACAGTCCACCACAGTGAAATCCTCCCAACTTTCCAACACAGGGAAGTTCTCCCCACTGTCCACTTCAGGGATGTCCTCTCCACTGTACCCACAGGGACTTCTTCCCCACTTTCTACCACAGGGATGTCATCCACACTGTCTACCACAGGGATTTCCTCCACACTGTCCACAACCAGGAAGTCCTCATCAATATCAACCAAAAGACATCCTCCCCATGGTCCACCACAGGGACGTAATACCCACTGTCCACAACAGGTGGGTCCTCCCCAAGTCCACCACAGGTACATCCTTTGCACAGTCCAACACAGGGATGTCCTCCTCACTGACCACCATAAGGACATCCTCCACACTGTCCAAGACAGACATGTCCTCTCCACTGTTCAACACAGAAACATCTTCCCCACTGTCTACCAAAGGTAAGTCCACCTCACTGTCCACAACAGTGTCATCCTCCTGTGCACCATAGGGACATGCTCCCAACTGTGCACCACAGTGAAATCTTCCTCACTGTCCACCACAGACACATCCTCCCCACTGTCCACCACAGGGACATCCTCCCCAATGTCCACAATAGGGATGTCCTCCCCACTGTCCTCGACAGGTACTTTATTCCCACCATCCACCACAAAGTAGTTCACCACCACAGGGATGTTTTCCCCACTGTTAACCACAGGGACATCCTCCTGTGTACCACAAAGACATCACAGCACAGGGATGTCTTCCCCACAGTCCACCACAGGGACTTCCTCATTACTGTCCTCCCCAGTGTCTACCACAGGAACATCCTTCCTACTGTCCACCACAGGGATGTCCTCTCCACTTTCCACCACAAATACGTTCTTTCCACCAACCAAAACAGAGATGTCCACCTCACTGTTCACCACAATGAAGTTTTCCTGTGTACTACAAGGATGTCCTTTCCACTGACTACAATAGGCGCATCCTCCACACTGTTCACCACAGGGACTTCCTTCCCACTGTCCAACACTGGACATCCTTCCCACTGTGCACCACAGGGAAATTCTCCTCCTCACAACAGGGAGTTCCTCACTACTTTCCACCATAGAGATATCCTCCGCACTCTTCAGCTCAGGGACATCCTTCCCCCTGACCACCACAGGGTCGTGCTCTTGTGTCCCACAAGAATGTCTTTTCCACTGTTCACAAAAATGTCCTACTCACTGTCCACTAAATGAAATCCTCCCCACTGTCCTCGACAGAAACATCTTTTTCACTATCCATTATAAGAACTTCCTGCCAATTGTTTACGTCAGGGACATCTTCCCCACGGTCCACCACAGGGACAACCTACCCACTGTTCACCACAGGGATGTCCCCTTCACTGTCCACCACAGGGACATACTCCCCCTTGTCCACCACAAAGACATCATTCCCACTGTCCACCATACTTATGTCCTACTCACTGTCAACCAAATGGAAATTCCTCCCCACTGTCCACCAAAAGGACCTCATTCCCACTGTGGAACACAAGGACTGTCTCCCCAATGTCCAAAACAAGGATGTCCTTCCCACTGTTCACCACAGGGACAACCTTCCCACTGTCCACCACAGGGAAGACCTCTTGTGCCCCACAGCAACGTCCTCATGACTATTCCCTACAGATGTCCTTTCCTCTGTCCACAACAGGGATATCCTCCCCACTGTCCAGCACTTGTATGTTCTTTCCACTCTCCACTACAGAAACGTCCTCCCCACTGTCCATCAAAGAAACATCTTCCCCACTGTTCATTACAGTGGCTTTTCCCCCATTGAACACCACAGAGATGTCATCTCCACTATCCAACACAGTGTATACTTCATGTGCTCCACAGGGACATCCTCCCCTCTGTCTACTACAGGGACATCCTCCCAAGTGTCTACCATGGGAAAATCCTTCCTACTGTCCACCACAGTGATGTCCTCCCCACTGTTTACCACAGGTACGTTCTTTTAACCATCCTAAACAGTGCAGTCCACCTCACTGTTCACCACAGTGAAGTTTTCCCCACTGTCCACCACAGGGACATTCTCCTGTATACCACAAGGATGTCCTTAAGACTGTCGACCACAAGAGTGTCCTCCCCACTGTCCATGACAGGGATGTTTTTCCCACTGTCCACCACAGGACGTCCTCCCCACTGTGCATCACAGGGACATTCTTCTTCTCACAACAGCGATGTCCTCATGACTGTCCACGACAGAGATATCCTTCACACTCTCCATAGCAGGGACATCCTTCCCACTGTCCACTACAGGGTCATGCTCCTGTGCCCCACAGGAATGTCCTTTCCACTGTACACAAAAACATCCTATCCACTGTTCACTAAATGAAATCTTTCCCACTGTCCACCACAGGGATATCTTTTTCACTGTCCACTACAGGAACGTTCTCCTAACTCTTTCCCTCAGGGATGTGCTCCCTACTGTCCTCCACGGTGTCAGCCTACCAACTGCCTACCACAGGGATGTCCTCCCCACTGTCTACCACAGAGACATACTCCCAATTTTCCACCACAAAGACATTGTCCCCACTGTCTACCATACTATTGTCTTCCTCACTATCAACTACAGGTAAATTTTTTTTCCACAGTCCACCAAAATGACATCTTACACACTGTCCAACACAAAGACTTCCTCCCCACTGTCCAAAACAAGGACATGCTCCCCACTGTCCTCCACAGGGATATCCTACCCACTGTCCACCACAGGGACATCCTCCTGTGTCCCACAGCAACTTCCTCACCATTGTCCCCCACAGATGTCCTTTCCACTTTCCACAACAGGGATGTCCTCCCCACTGTCCAGCACTTGTATGTCCTTTCCACTCTCCACTACACAAACTTACTCCCCACTGTCCACCAAAGAAACTTCCTCCCCACTGTCCATCATTGTGGCTTCCTCCCCATTGAACACCAGAGAGACGTCATCTCCACTGTCCACCACAGAAAAGTCCTCCTGACTGTCTACCAAAAGGAGGTCCTCTCCACTATCCACCATAGTGTCATCGTCCTAGGCACTACAGCGATGTCCCCCACACTGTCCACCACAGGGACATCCTCCCCACTGCCCACCACAAAAACATCCTCCCCACTGTCCACCATACTTATGTCTTTCTCACTTTCAACCGCAGTGTAAGTCCTCCCAACTGTCCAACACAAGGACATCATTCCCACTGTCCACCACAAGGACTTACTCCCCACTGTCCAAAACAATGACGTCCTTCCCACTGTCCACCACAGGATTGTCCTCCCCACAGTCCACCACAGGGATGACCACGTGTGCTCTATAGCAACGTACTCACCAATTTCTGCCACATATGTCTCTTCCACTGTTCACAACAGGGATATCCTCCCCGCTGTCCAACACTGGTACATCCTTTCCACTGTCAAAAAAGAAATGTCCTCCACACTGTCCACCAAAGAAACATCCTCCCCACTGTCCATCACAGTGGCCTCCTACCCATTTACCACCACAGAAACTTCCTCTCCACTGTCAATCACAATAGTGTTTTCCTGACTGTCCACCACAGGGAGGTCCTCCCCACTGTCCACCACTGTGTCATCCTCCTTTGCACCACAGTGAAGTCCTCCCCACTGTCCACCACAGGGACATCCTCCCCACTGACCACCACAAGGACGTCATCCCCAAAGACCACCACAGTGAATTCCTCCCCACAGTCCACCACAGAGATTTCCTCCCCACTCTCCAGCACAGGGACATACTTCTTTCTGTCCACCACAGAAATGTCCTAACCACTGTCCTCCGAAAGTAAGTATTCCACACTGTTTACCTAATGGACATTCTCCTCACTTTCCACCACAACAATGTTCTTCTCCCAGTATATAATAGGGAGGTCCTCGTTACTGTCCTCCTCAAGGACGTCCTTCTTACTGTCCACCACAGGGACTTCTTATTCAGTATCCACCAAAGGAACATACTCCCCACTCTCCACCACAGGGACTTCATACCCTCTGTACACCAAAGATATATCATTCCCACCATCCACCAAAGGGACGTCTTCCCCACTCTCCACCAGAGGGACATCGTCCCCACTGTCCACCACAGGGAGGTCATATCCACTGTCCACCACAGAGCTGTCCTTTCCACTGTCCACCACAATGACGTCCTCCCCACTGTTCAACACAGGTAAGTCCTACTCAAGTCCACCAGAGGGAAGTCCTCCACACTGTTTACATAAGGAACACACATGACACTGTTCACCACAGTGATATCCTCCCCACTGTTTAACATAGAGACCTATACCTAACTGTCCACCACAGGAATGTCCTCTCCACTGTACACCACGGGGACTTACTCCTGTGTTCCACAGCAATATCCTTCTCATTCTCTCCGACAGATGTCTTTTTCACTGTAAACAATAAGGACGTCCTCCCCACTGTCCAGCACAGGTACAGCCTCCCCACTGTCCACAAAAGAATAGTATTCCCCACTGTCCAACACAGTGGCGTCCTCACCATCGACCTCCATCAAAAGGTCATCACCACTGTATACCAGAAACATGTCCTCCCCACTGTCCACCACAGTTTGATCCTCATGTGCACCACAGAAACATCTTCCCCACTGTCTACCACAGGGACATCCTCTGCACTGCCCACCACAAGGAGGTCCTCCACATTGTCCACCATAGTGAATTTCTCTCCACTTTCCTCCACAATGAATTCCTTCCAACTGTCCACCAGAGGTCCTTTGCACTGGCCACCACAGGGACATCCTCCTTATTGTCCACCATGGGGACTTTCTCCTGTGCACCACAGGAACATTCTCCCCACTCTCCATCTCAAGGACATCCTCCCCAGTTTCCACCCCACTGAAATCCTCTCCACTGTCTACCACAGGGTCATTCTTACCACTGTCCACAACAGGGATTTCTTCCTCACTGTACACCAGAGGGAAATCCTCCCCACTGTCCACCACAGTGACTTCCTTCTCACTGTCCACCAGAAAAAAGTCCTCCACATTGTTTACCTAAAAGACACGCACCTCACAGTTCCCCACAGTTATATCCTCTCCACTGTTTACAACAGAGATATCCTCCCCACAATTCACCACCGGGTCCTCCTCCCTACTGTCTACCACAGGGTTGTCCTTCCCATTGTCCACCACAGGGATGTCCTCCTCACTGTATAAAACAGAAAAATCCTACCCAGTGTCCACCACAGAGTCGTCCTCCCTACTGTCCACCTCAGGGATATCCTGCTTACATTCCAGCACAGGGATGTCCTCCCCAGTATCCACCAGAGTGACATCCTCCCCACTGTCCACCACAGGGCCGTCATACCCACTGTCCACCACAGAGATGTCCTTTCTACTGTCTACCACAGGTATGACCTCTTCACTGTCCACCACAGGGACATCCTCCCAATTTTGTAAAACAGGGACATTCTCCACACTGTCATCCACAAGGACGTCCTTCTGTGTACCACAGAGATGTCCACGACACTGTCCATCACAGAAATATCCTCCCCATTCTCCACCACAGGGAAGTCCCTCCCACTGTCCACCTTAGGGATGTCCTCCCCACTGTCTTTCACAGGGATGTCCTCCACATTTGCACCACAGGTATGTCCTCCTCACTGTTTACCACAAAGATGTCCTCACTACTTTCTACCAAGGGGAAGTCTTTTCCACGGTCCACCACAGGGACATCCTCACCACTGTTCACCAGAGAGACATTCTTTTCACTGTCCACCACTGGGACATCCTCCACATTGTCCACCACAGAGACATCCTCCTGTGCACCACAAGAATGTCCTCCCCAGTGTCCACCACAATGACTTCCACTTTACTGTCCACCCCACTGAAATCCTCCCTGCTGTCCACCAGAGAAACATCCTTCCAAATGTCCACCACAGGGATATTGTCCTCACTGTCAACCAGAGGTAATTCCACTCAACTATCCAGCACAGGGATGTTCTTTTCACTGTCCACCAGAGGGAAGTTTTCTAAACTGCTTACCTAAGGGACACCCACCACACTGTACACCACAGGGATATTCTCCCCACTGTCAACCACAAGAATGTCCTCCCCAATGTCTACCCCACTGATATGCTCCCCACTGTCTAAAAAAGGATTTCCATCCACTGTCCAACACACGGAAGATCTTTCCACTGTCCACCACAATGATGTCATCCTCAATGTCTTCAACATAGAAATACTCCCCACTGTCCACTCAAGAATATTCTTTTTACTGTCCACCACAAGTACATCATCCCCACTGTCCACCACAGGGACATCATTTTTTGTACCACAGAAAAGTCCTCTACACTGTCCACCACAGTGAAGTCTTCTCAACTGTCCACCACATGAACATTATCCCCACTGTCCATGACAGAGACTTCTTCCCCACTGTCAACTACAGAGATGTCCTCCGGTGCAACAAAGAAACCTCCTCCCCACTCTCCACAACAAGGACATCCTCCCCAGTGACAACCACAGAAATGTCCTCCCCACTGTCCACCACAGCACCTTTTCCACACTGTCCACCACAGTGTCTTCCGCCTGTGCACCACAAAGATGTCCTCCCCACTGTTCTTCACAGAAATATCCTCCCACCATCCACCACAGAGATGCCATCCCCACTTCCCACCAAAAATACATCCACCTCACTGTCCACCACAGTGAATTCCTCCCCACTGTCCACCACAGAGACATCCTTTTCACTCTCCACCAATGAAACATCCTCCACACTGTCCACCAATGGGACGTCCTCCCCACTGTCCACCACAGGGAATCCTCTTCTCTGACCACCAAAAACATGTCCTCCACCCTCTCCAAAACAAAGATGTCCTCCCCACTGTTCACCACAGAGACATTCCCCCCACTGTCCACCACAGAAATAACCTCCGCACTGTCCACCAAAAGTTTGTCCTCCTCTGCAGCACAGGGATGTCCTCTTCAATGTCCACCACAAGGACATCTTCTTCACTGTCTAGAACATGACGTCCTTTTCACTGTCCACCACAGAGATGTCCTCTCCACTTTCCACCACAGGAAAGTCCTCCCAACTGTCAAACAAAGGGGCGTCCTCCCCACTGTCCACCACAGTGATATGCTACCCACTGTCCACCACAGGGACATACTCCCAACTGTCCACAACAAGAATGTCCTCCCCACTCTCCACCAAAGGGTGTGCTCCTGTGCACCGCAAGGATGTCCTCCCTACAGACCACCACAGAGATGTCCTTTCAAATGTCCACCACAGGGACATCCTCCCCAGTGTCCACCAAAGTTACATTCTTTTCACTGTCCACCACAGTCCTGTCCATCCCACTGTCCACCACAGGGACATCCTCCCCACTGTCAACCACAGGAATATTCTTCCCACTTTCCACCACAGGGGCATTTTTCCACTGTCCACCACATGGACATTCTCCACACTGTCCACCACAGGTATGTCCTCTTCACTGTCCACCACAAGGACTTCCTCCCCACTGTCAACCACAGTGAAATCCACCCCACTGTCCACCACAGGGACGTCCTTCCTACTGTCTACCACAGGGATATCCTCCTCACTTGTTCACCACAGGGATCTTCTTCACAGTGTCCACAATAGGGACATACTCCTCAGTTTCCACACCAAAGCTGTCATCCCCACAGTCCACCATACATAAGTCCTCCTCACTGTTAACCACAAAGACATCCTCCCCACTTGCAACAGAAGGACGTCCTCCCCATTGTCCACCACAAGAGGTCCTCACCATTGTTCAGCACAGGGAATTTTTTCCCACTGTCCACCACAGCGATATCTTCCCCACAGTCCACCACTAGAACCTCCTCACTGTCCAGCACAAAAATGTCCACCCCACTGTTTGACACAGGATGTCCACCATAAGGATGTCCTCCTCACTTTCCACCACAGAGATAACCTCTGCACTTTCCACCACAGATACATCCTACTTATTTTCCACAACAGGGATGTAGTTCTGTTCACCACAGGAATGTGCTCCCCAGTGTCCACCACTAGGAAATCCTCCTCACTGTTCATCCCACTGAAATCCTCCCCACTGTCCACCACAGGGACGTCATCTTCACTGTACACAACAGAGATTTCCTCCTCACCATCCGACATAGGAAATTTTTCCCCACTGTCCATCACAAAGGGACATGCTCCTCATTGTCCACCCCACTGAAATCCTCCCCACTGTCCACTACAGGGAAATCCTCCTGTGAACCACATGACATCCTCCACACTTTCCACCACAGAGATTTCATTTCCACAGTCCACCACTGTGATGTCCTCCCCACAGTTCACCACTGAGACATCCTCCTCACTGTCCACCACAGGCCTGTCCTCCTCACTGTCCAGCATGGGCATATCCATCCCACTGTCCACCACAGAGCCAAACTTCCACCTCTCCACCACAGGGACATAATCCACACTGTCCACCACTGGAACCTTTTCCTGTGTACGAGAGAGATGTTCACCCCACAGTCCACCACAGGCCTGTCGTCCTCACTGTCCAGCATGGGCAAATCCATCCTACTGTCCATCACAGTGACAAACTTCCCCCTCTTCACCACAGGGACATAATCCCCACTGTCCACCACTTTGACATTCTCACCACTGTCCACCACTAGAACGTCCTCCTGTATACGAAAGAGATGTCCACCACAAAAAAGTCCTCCCTACTGTCCACCTTAGGGACCTCCTCCCCACTGTGCACCACAGGTATATCCTCCCCACTGTCAACTACAGGTACGTCCTCCGCACACTCCACCACATATATGTCCTCACCTCTGTCTACCATGGGGATCTTTTTTCCACTGTCAACCACAGGGACATCCTCCCCACTGTCCACCACAGTGTCATTCTCCTTATTGTCCACCACAGGGAAGTCCTCCTCACTGTCCACCACAGAAATGTCCTCTGCACTGTCCACCAAAGGGACATCCTTCTTATTGTCCACTATATGAACATCTTCCCCACTGTTTACCACAAGTATTTCCTCCACATTGTCCACTAAAGGGATGTTTTTCTTATTGTCCACAACATGAACATCTTCCCCACTGTCCACCACAAGTATGTCCTCACCACTGTCCTCACAACTTAAATCCTCCTCACTATCCACCACAGGGACATCCTCCCCACAGTACACCACATGAATGTCTTTTCCACTGTCCACCACAAGGATGTCCTACTCACTGTCCACAACAAGGAAGTCCTCCCCACTATCTACCATGGAGATGTCCTCTCTACTGTCAACCAAAGGGACGTCCTCCTCAATGTCCACCCCACTAAAATCCTCCCCACAGTCCACCAAAGGGACGTCCTCTCCACAATCAACTACAGGGACATCCTCCTCACTGTCCACCATAGGCTCGTCTTTCTCACTATCTAGCAAGGCACATTCTTCCCACTGTCCACCACAGTGATGACCTTCTCACTGTCCACCACAGGGACAGGATTTCCACTGACCACCACAAGGACATTCTCACCACTGTCTACCACTGGGACATACTCCTGTGTATGACAGAGATGTTCACCCCACTGTCCACTTTAGGGACCTCCTCTCTACTGTTCACCACAGGTCCGACCTCCTCACAGTACACCACAGAAATGTCCTCACCACTCTCTACCAGGGAAATCTTCCACTGTCAACCACAGGGAAATCCTCCCCACTGTCCACAACAGTGACATCACCCTTACAGTTCAGCACTGGGATGTCCTCCCCACTGTCCGCCACAGAGATGTCCTCTGCACTGTTCACCAAAGGGACATCCTTCTTATTGACCACCATATGAACATCTTCCCCACTGTCCACTACAAGTATGTCCTCCTTACTGTGCACACCACTGAAATATTCCTCTTCCTCACTGTCCAGCATGAACACATCCTTCCCACTGTCCACCACAGAGATGACCTTCCCACTGTCCACCACAGAGACATAATTTCCACTGAACACCACAGGGACATTTTCACCACTGTCTAACCACTGGGACGTCCTCCTGTGTGTGACAGAGATGTCCACCTTAATGACCTCCTCCCCACTGTCCACCACAGGTATGTCCTCCTCACTGTCAACCACAGGGATGCCCTCCTCACTGTCCACCCCACTGAAATCCTCCCCACTTTCCACTCAGGGATGTCCTTCTTACTATCCACACAGGGAAATCCACCTTACTGTCTACCATGGGGACATCCTCTCCAGTGTCCACCACAGGGACTTCCTCTTCAGTGTCCACCACAGGGATGTCTATACCTACTGTTCTGCACAGAAATGTCTATCCCACTGTCCACCAAGGGACAATGTATGGCCAGCTAAAACAGTGTTTATACTAAAATCAAAGAACACATCTTAAGTCAAACTGCACAAGTAAAGTTCATTTAGTGTTTAAAGCGCTCTAAGAGTTGTCTTCAACTCAGGTAGTACATATGCTTTTCTCCTTGGTTATTTTTACAGATGGGAACTGCCATCCATTGTATCATACATTTCAGATGCAATATAGGTACTTATTTATACATGGTATACAAAACAAAGCATAATGTTTGGCCAGGTAATACAGTATTTATACCAAAAAGAAAAGAATACATCTTAACTCAAACTGCACAAGTAACGTGCATTTAGTGTTTTCAGATCTGTAATAGTTGCCTTTATCTCAGGTAGTACACATGCTTTCCTATTTTGTATTTATACAGACAGATACTGCCTGTGATTGTATCATGAGTTTTACATGCAATACAGGTTCTTATTTATACATAGTATACAAAAAAGAGCATAATACTTGGCCAGCTTCTACAGTGTTTATACCAGAATGAAAATAACATGTCTTAACTCAAACTGCACAAGTAACGTGCATTCAGTGTTTTCAGCTCTCTAATAGTTGTGTTAAACTCATGTAGTACACATGCTTTTCTCTTTGGGTATTTGTACAGATGGGAAATGCCTTACATTGTATCATGCATTTTAGCTGCCATACAGGTACTTATTTGTACATAGTATATAACACAAATGACAAGGCATGGCTGGCTAGTACAGTTTTTATACCAAAATCAAAATCACATGGGCTAACTCAAACTGCACAAGTATTGTGCATTTAGTGTTTTCTGCTCTCTAATAGTTGTCTTTAACTCACATTGTACACATGATTTTCTCCTTTTGGATTTCTACAGATATGTCCTCCTTAATTTCCACCACAGAAACATCCTTCAAATTGTCCAACACAAAGAAGTCCTCGACACTGTCCATCAAAAAGTTGTCCACCACAGGGACATCCTCCACACAGGCTGCCACTGGTATGTCCCTCCCACTATCCACTACAGAGATGTCCTTCAAACTGAAAACCATGGGGATGTCCTCCACACTGTCCTCCACAGGGATGAATACTTGTGTACCACAGGGACTTCTTCTTTAGTGTCTACCACACTGAAAGCCTTCCCACTCTCCACCACAGAGATGTCCTTTTCACTGTCTACCAAAGGGAATTCCTCCCCACTGTCCACCACAGGGACATCCTCCTCAAAGTACACCAGAGGGAAGTCCTTAACACTGTTTACCTAATAGACACCCAACTCACTTTCAACCACAGGAATATCCTCACCACTCTTTACCAAAGGGATGTCCTTCTCACTGTCCACCACAGGCCTGTCCTTCCCACTGTCCACTACAGGGACATCCTCCCCATTGTCTACCACAGAAATGTCCTCCTCAAAGTTTACATCAGTGAGGTCCTCCCCACTGTCCACCACAGGGATGTCATCCCCACTGACCACTACAGGGACATCCTCCTATGTACCATAGGGACTTCCTCAGCACTGTCCTCCAAAAAGGCATCCTGAACACTGACCACCACAGGGACCTCCTCCCCAATGTCCTCCACAGAAACATACTCCCCTGTGAATGTCTGTCACAGGTAATTTCTCCTCACTGTCCACCTCTGAAACGTCCTGCCCACTTTCCACCACAGGCCCGTCCTTCCCAGTCTCTACCACAGAAACGTCCTCCCCACTGTCCAATACAGTGACATTCTTCCCACTGTCCACCACAGAGATGTCCTCACGACTGTACACCACAGGGATGTCCTCCTGTGCACCTCAAGAATGTCCTTCTCACTGTCTACCACAAAGATGTCCTCCCCACACTCCACCACAGCAACATTTTTTCCACTGTCCACCACAAAGACATCCTTCCCACTGTTCGCCACAGGGATGTCCTCCCCACTCTCCACCAAAGGAATGTCTTCTTCACTGTCTATTCTAGGTAGTCCTCTCCACTCTCCACCACAATAACTTACTATTCACTGTCAAACACACAGATGTCTTCCCCACTGTCCACCACAAAGACGTCCTCCTTCACAACAAAGGGACAACATCACCAATGTCCACTACAGGGATGTCCTCCAGTCTACCACAGTGATGTCCTTAACACTGTCAACAATAGAGATGTCCTCCCCACTGTCTACAATACGTATATACTCCTCACTGTCAACGACAGTGAAGTTCTCCCCACTGTCCACCACAAGGACCTTTTCCCCACTGTACACCACAAGGATGTCCTCCCCACTGTCCACCACAAGGACGTTCTTCCCACTGTCCATCACAGGAACATAATTCCAATTGTCCACCAGAGGGATGTCCTCCTATCTACCAAAGGGACTGCTCACCAATGTCCTTTAAAGGAGCATCCTCAACACGGACCACCACATGGACTTCCTCCACACTGTCCAGTACAGAGATGTTTTTCCCACTGTCCACCACAGAGACATCTTCCCCACTGTCCATCACAGAAATGACCTCCTGTGCACCACAGTTACATCCTCCCATCTGTCTACCACAGAGATGTCCTCCCCACTGTCGACCACAAAGACATTCTTCTTACTTTCCACCACAGGGATGTACTCCTGTGCACCACCACAACATCCTCCCCATTGTCCCCCACAGATGTCCTCTCCACAGTCAACCACAAGTACGTCCTCCTCACTATCCACCACAGATATGTCTTTCCCACTGTCCATCACAAAGTCATCCTCATCACGGTCCACCACACAGATGTCCTCCTGTATAGCACAGAGAAGTCTTTTCATCTTTTCTCTACAGAGGCATCCTCCCCATTGACCACAACTGGACGTCCTCCACACTCTCCACCAAAAAGAGGTCCTCCCAACTGTCCACCACGGTGACATCCTCCGCACTGTACACCACAGTGACTTCCTCCTGTGCACCACATTGATGTCCTCTCAACTGTCCACGAGAGAAAATTCCTCCCCAATGTCCACCACAGGGACATCCACCACACTGTCCACCAAAAGTATGTCTTCCCCACTGTCCTCAACAGATTTGTCCTCAAAACTGTAAACAACAGAGACAATATCCACACTCCCATCAACAGTGACATGCTCCTGTGTACCACAGGGAAATCCTCACCACTGTTTACCACAGGGGTGACCTCTCCACTGACCACCACAAGGACACTCCTTCCCACTGTCCACCACAGTGCTGTACTCCTGTACAACATAGGGACGTCCTCCCCACTGTCCACAACAGAGACATCCTCCCTAGTGTCCATCACATGGACGTCCTTCCCACTGTCCACCACAGTGATGTCCTCCCCACTGTGCACCACAGGGATGTGCTTCCCACCATCCACCACAGAGACGTCCATGCCACTGTCCACCACAGTGATATTTTCCCCTCTCTCCACCTCCAGAATGTCCTCTACTATACCACAAGGACGTCCTTACCACTGGCCATCACAACTGTCCAGCACAGGGACTTCCTCCACACTGTCCACCACAGGGATGTTTTCCACACTGTCTACCACAGGCTCGTCCTCCTCACTGTCCACCACAGGGACATCCTTCCCAATTTCCACCACAGTGACATCATTCCCACTGGCCACCCCAGCGACGATCTCCCCACTGTCTAAAACAGGGACATTCCCCCACTGTCCACCACAGGGATGTCCTCCTCTGCACCACATAGATGTCTATACCACTGTCCACCACAAAAATGTCCTCCCAACTGTCCCCAAAGGGAAGTCCTCCTCACTGTCCAACTTAGGGATGTCCTCTCCACTTTCCACCACAAAACTTCTTCCCCACCGTCCACCACAGGTATGTCTTCCTCTCGGTCCACCACAGAGATGTCCTCACTACTGTCCACCACAAGGATATCCTCTTCACTGTCCACAACATGGAAGTCCTCTCCACTCTCCAAAACAGGGACGTCCTCCCAACTCTCCAGCACAGGGACATTCTTCTTATTGTCCACCAGAGACATCCACCTGTTCACCACAGGAACTTTCTTTCCACTGTCCACCCCAAGGACATCCTCTCCACAGTCCACCCCACTGAAATCCTCCCCATTGTCCACTACAGGGATGTTCTCCCCACTTTCTACCACAGTGATGACTTCCCCACTTTCCACCAGAGGTATGTCCTCCTCTCTGACATTCACAGAGATGTCCTCACTACTGTCCCCCATGGAATGTCCTTTGTACTGTCAACCACAGGAAAATCCTCCCCACTGTCCAACAGAGGGACATTCTCCCCACTGTCCACCACAGAGTCATCCTCCCCCATGTCCAACACTGGGATATCCCCCTCACTGTCAACAAGAGTGATCTACTCTGAATTGTCCACCACAAGGACGTCCTCTTTATTGTACACCAAAGGGATGTCCTCTTCACTGCCAACCACACTGAAATCATCCCAACTGTCCACCAAAGAGACATCCTCCCCACTGTCTATCACAGGGATTTCCTCTTTACTGTCAACCAGAAGGAAGTCCTACACACTGCTTACCTAAGGGACACCCACCTCACTGTTCACCACAGTGATATCCTTCCCACTGTTTACCACAAAGATGTCCTCCTCACTGCCCACCATAGAAACGTCCTCTTCACTGTCCACCACAAGGACACCCTCCCCACAGTCCACCACAGGGATATCCTCCACACTGTCCACCACAGGTTTGTCTTTCTCACTGTCCTCAACACGGAAGTCCTCCACATTGTACACTCAGGGATGTCCTCCTTACTGTCCACTACAGGGATGTCTTCCACAGTGTCCAACATAGGGACATAGTTCCCACATTTCACCACAGGGACATCGTATCCACTGTCCAGCACAGGGATGTCCTTCCCACTGTCCACCAAAAGCACAGTGCATAGCCAGCTAATACAGTGTTTATACCAAAATGAAAAGAACATGTCTTAACTCAAAATGCACAAGTAACCTGCATTTAGTGTTCTCTGATCTCTAATAGTTTTCTTCAACTCACATACTACACATGCTTTTTTCCTTGGTTATATTTACAGACGGGAACTACCTTACATTGTATCATGCATATTAGCTGGAATACACGTATTTATTTGTACATAGTATACAACACAAAGCACAATGCTTGGCCAGCTACTAGAGTGTTTATACAAAAATCAAAGAAAACATCTTAATTCTAACTGCAAAAGTAACATGCATTTATTGTTTTCCTGTCTCTAACAGTTGTCTTTAACTCACGTAGTACACATATTTCTCTTTTTTGGTATTTATACAGGTATGTCCACCTCACTTTCTACCACAGAAACGTCTTCCCCACTGTCCACCACAAAGATGTCCTTCTATGTACCCCAGAGATGTCCTCTTCACATTCCTCCACAGAGGAGTCCTCCTCATTGACCACAACAGGGATGTGCTCCACATTGTCAGCCAAAGTGATGTCCTCTGCACTGGCCACAACTGTGGTATCCTTGCCACTGTCAACCACAAAAATGTCCTCCTCACTGTATACAACAGGGAAGTCCTCCCCACTGTTGACCTCAGGGACGTCCTCCACACTGTCCTCCAAATTGACATCCTCCTCACTGTACACAACAAGAAAGTCCTCCACAGGGTCCACTTCTGGGACATCCTTGTTGCTGTCCACCACAAGGATGTTCTCCCCAGTGTCCACCAGAGAAACATCCTCCCGTGTCCAACACAGAGATATCCTTCCTACTGTCCACCAAAGGTGCGTCTTTACAAATATCCACGACAGTGACAATCTCCTCACTGTCTACCACAGGGACAACCTCCACAATGTGCCCCACAGGGACATCTTTTCCACTGGCTACCACAGAGACGTCCTCCTCACTGTCTACCACAGAGATGTCCTCTGCCCTGTCCACCACTGGAATGTCCTCCTTGTTTTCCACAATGAGGACATTCTCCTATGCACCACAGGAACGTTCTGCCTATTATCCACCACAAGGACATCCTCCCCACTGTCCATCCCACTGAAATTTTCCCAACTGTCCACCACAGATACATCTTTCCCACTGTACACCTCAGGGATATCCTCCTCACTGTCAACCAGAGGAAAGTCCTCCCCACTGTAAACCACAGGGACGTCCTCCCTGCTGTCCACCACAGGGATATCCTTCTCACTGTCCTCAACACAGAAGTCCTCCACACTGTACACTCAGGGATGTCCTCCTTACTGTCTACTACAGGGATGTTTTCCACACTGTCCACCACAGGGACATCCTTCCCACATTTCACCAGAGGGACGTCATACCCACTGTCCAGCACAGAGATGTCCTTCCCACTGTCCACCAAAAGGACAGTGCTTGGCCAGCAATACAGTGTTTATACCAAAATTAAAAAAAAAACATGTCTTAACTCAAATTGCACAAGTGACATGCATTTAGTCTTCTCAGCTCTCTAATAGTTGTCTTTAACTCACGTACTACACATGCTTTTCTTTTTGGTTATTTTTACAGACAGGAACTACCTTACATTGTATCATGCATTTTAGCTGCATTACAGGTACTTATTTGTACATAGTATACAACACAAAGCACAATGTTTGGCTGGCTAATACAGTGTTTATAACAAAATCAAAAGAACATGTCTTAACTCAAACTACACCAGTAACGTGCATTTAGTGTTTTAAGCTCTCTAATAGTTATCTTTAACTCAGGTAGTACACATTCTTTTCTCTTTGGGTATTTATACAGATAGGAACTGCTTTACATTGTATCATGTGTTTTAGCTGGAATACACGTACTTATTTGTACATAGTATACAAAACAAAGCACAATGCTTGGCCGGCCACTAAAGTGTATATACAAAAATCAAAAAACACGCCTTAACTCTAACTTCAAAAGTAACATGCATTTATTGTTTCCTCTCTCTAACAGTTGTCTTTAACTCATGTAGTACACATCCTTTTCTTTTTTGCTATTTATACAGGTATGTCCGCCTCACTTTCTACCACAGAAACGTCTTCCCCACTGTCCACCACAAAGATGTCCTCCTGTGTACCACAGAGAAGTCCTTTTCACATTCCTCCACAGAGGAGTCCTCCTCATTGACCACAACAGTACTCCACACTGTCAGCCAAAGAGATGTCCTCTGCACTGCCCACAACTGTGGTATCCTGGCCACTGTTAGCCACAAAAATGTCCTCCTCCCTGTATATAACAGAAATGTCCTCCCCACTGTCAACCTCAGGGACATCCTCCACATTGTCCTCCAAAGTGACATCATCCTCAGTGTCCACAACAAAAAAATCCTCCCAACTGTCCACTTCTGGGATGTCCTCCTTGCTGTCCACCACAAGGACTTTCTCCCCAGTGTTCACCAGAGAAACATCCTCCCCAGTGTCCAACAAAGTAATATCCTTCCCACTGTCTACCAAAGGTGTGTCTTTCCAAATGTCCACAACAGTGACAACCTTTCCATTGTCTACCATAGGGACAGCCACCACAATGTCCCCCACAGGGACGTCTTTTCCACTGGCTACCAAAGGGATGTCCTCCTCACTGTCTACCACAGAGATATCCTCTGCACTGTACACCACTGTAACGACCTCCTTGTTTTCCACAATGGGGACATTCTCCTATGCACCACAGGAACGTTCTGCCTACTAGCCACCATAAGGACATCCTCCCCACTCTCCACCCCACTGAAATCCTCCCCATTGTCTACCACAGGTACGTCCTTCCCACTGTCCACCTCAGGGATTTCCTCCTCACTGTCTAACAGAGGGAAGTCCTCCCCTCTGTCCACCACAGGGACATCCTCCTGACTGTCCACCAAAGAAAAGTCCTCCACATTGTTTATGTAAATGACACATACCTCACTGTCTACCACAGGGATATCTTCCCCACTGTTTACAACAGGGATGTCCTTCACACAGTCCACCACAGGAACCTTCTCTGAACTGTCCATCTCAAGGGTGTCCTCACCACTGTGAACCACAGAGATGTACTCCTCACTGTATAAAACAGGAAAGTCCTTTCCACTGTCTACCTCAGGGACGTCCTCTTTACTGACCACCAGAGAAACTTTCTCCCCTGTGTCCATCAGAGGGATATATTCACCACTGTCCACCAGAATGACGTCCTCCCCACTCTCCAGCACAGAAACATCTTCCCCACTGTCCACTACAGGAACATCCTTCCCACTGTCTACCACAGGAAGTCCTTTCCACAGTCCACCATGTACACCATACTGTCAACCACAGATAGGTCCTCACCACTGTCCACCACTGGGAGATCCAATCCACTGTCCACCACAGAAAAGTCCTAATCACTGTCCATCACAGGGACATCTTTCCCACTGTAACCCACAGAGAGTTCCTACCCACTGTCCACCACAGGGACATCCTTCCCACTGTCCACAACAGTAATGTTTTCCCCACTGTCCAAAACAGGTATGTCCTCTCCACTTTCCACCACAGGGACGTCATTCCCACTTTCCACCACAGAGAGGTCCTCCCAGCTGTCCACCACTAAAACGACCTTCTCACTGTTCCCCACAAACACATGCTTTCCACTGTGCACCACAGGAACATCCTCCCATGCACAACAGGGATGTCCTCACCCTTGTGCACCACAGGAACATTCTGCTGTGCACACCAGGAACGTCCTCACCACTGACTACCCCAGAGATATCCTCCTCACTCTCCATGACAGGGACATCATTCCCACTGTCCACCAAAAAGATGTTCTCCTTTGCACCAGAGAAATGTCCTCACCACTGTCCACCACAGCAACGTCCTCCCCACTGTCCATCACAGAGAGGTCCTTTTGACTATCCACCACAGAGATGTACTTCCCAATGTCCAATACAGAAACATACTCGCCACTCTTCAAGAGAAGGACGTCCTTAACACAGTCTATCACAGGGACATCCTCCCCTCTGTCCTCCAAAATGACGTCCTTAACACTGTTCACCACAGGGACATTCTCTTGTGCACACCAGGGATGTCCTCACCTCTGTCTACACCAGAGATGTCCTACACACTCTCCACTACAAGGACATCACTCTGAAGGTCAACCAGAGGGACTTTCTCCTGTGCACAACAGAAATGTACTCACTACTGTCCACCCCAGGGATTTCCTCCCCACTGTCCACCACAGAAATGTTCTCTCTACTGTCCCCTACAGGGAGGTCTTCACCACTGTACACCACAGGGACATCCTTCCAACTGTCCACCAAAGGGATGTCTTCCAAACTGTCCACAAAAGGGACATCCTTTCCACTGTCCACCACAGGCATGTTCTCCAAATTGTCAACAAAACAGACATCCTTCCCACTGACCACACACAGACATCCTTCACACTGTCCTCAACAGGGACATCCTCCCAACTGTCCACCACAGGGTCATTCTTTCCACTGTCCATCACAGAAACGTCCTCATCACTGTCTACCACAGGGATGTCTTACACAATGACCACCACAGAGAGGTCCTCCTAACTGTCCACCACAAGGACACCCTTCATTCTGTGCACCACAGAAACATCCTCCCCACTTTCCAAAACATAAACGTCCTCCCCACTGTCCAACACAAGGAGGTCCTACACACTGTCTAACACAGGCAGGTCCTCCCCACAGTCCACCATAAGGATGTCTTCCACACTGTTCACCATGGGGATGTCCTTCTTACTGTTCACCACATGGACATCAGCCCCACTTTCCACCACTGGGACGTCTTTCCCACTGTCCAGCAAAGGGACACCTTTCCCACTGTCCACCAAGGGGACGTCCTTCACACTGTCCACCACAGGGATGTCCTCGCAAGTGTCCACCACAGGGACATTCTCCCGACTGTCCACTACAGGGACAGTTTTTACAGTGTCCACCAAAGGGACATCATACCCAGTGTCAACCACAGCAAGTTCCTCCCCACAGTCCACAACAGAGATGTCCTCCAAACTGTCCACCACAGGGACAACCTTTCCACTGTGCACAATAGGGGTGTCCTTTCCACTGTCCACCAAAGTGACGTTTTTCCAACTGTCCACCACAGGGATGTCCTTCCCACTGTCCACCAAATTGATGTTCTTCCCACGGTCCATCAAAGTGACCTCCTTCCATCTGGCCACCATAGTGACATGTTTTCCACTGTCAACAAACAGTGATATCTTCCCCACTGTCCACCACAGAAACATCCTTCCCATTATCCACCAAAAAGATGTCCTTACCACCATCCACAGTAGACACATCTATCAAACTGTTGACCACAGGGACATCCTCCCCACTGTCCACCACAGGTACATAGTCCCCACTGTCCACAACAGGGGTGTCCCAACCACTGTCCACCACAGGGATGTTCTTTCCAGTGTTCACCACAGTAACCTCCTCATCACTGTCCACCACAGGGATGTCTTTCCCACTGTCCACCACAGAGAGCTCCTCCTCTCTGTCTACCACAGGGATGTCCACCCCAGTATGCACCACAGAAAGGTCCACTCCACTGTCCAACACAGGGACATCTTTCACACTGTCCACCACAAAGATGTCCTTCCCATTGTCCACCATAGACACCTCCTCCTCACTGTCCACCAAAAGTAGGTTTTTCCCAATGTCCACAACAAAAACGTACTCATCACTGTCTACCACAGGAACATCCTTCAATCAATCCACCACAGTAACATCCTCCCCACTGTCTAAAACAGAAACATCCTCCCCACTGTCCAACACAGGGAGGTCGTACCAATTGTCTACCACAGGGAGGTCCTCCCCAGTGTCCACCACAACAACATCCCCTCCACTGTACACCACAGGGACATCCACCCCACTGTCCTCCACAGGGATATCCTTCCCACTGTCCACCAAAGGGACATTTTCCCACTGTTCACCACAGGGACATTCTTTCCACTGTGCTCCACAGTGACATCCTCCTGTGCACAACAGGGACATCATTATCACTAAGCACCACAGGGACATCCTCCTGTGCACACCAGGGATGTCTTCACCACTGTCCACACAAGAGATGTCCTATGTACTCTCCACTACAGAAACATCCTTCCCACGATCTACCAAAGGGATGTTCTCCTGTGCACCACAGAAACGTCCTCACCACTGTTTACCACAGGGATGTCCATCCAACTTTCCACCACAGGGACATCCTCCCACTGTTCACCAGAGATAGGTTCTACACACTGTCCACCATAGGGATGTCCTACCCACCCTCAACCACAGGGAGGTCCTCTCCACTGTCCACAACAGGGACATCCTTTCCACTGTCCACCAAAGTGACATTTTCCCCACTGTCCACCACAGGGACATCCTTCTCACTGTCTACCACAGAAAGAACCTACCATCTGTCCACCACAGAAATGTCCTTCTCACTCTCCACAACAGGGACATCCTCTCCACTGTTCACCACAGGGACATCCTCCCAACTGTTCACCACATGGACTCCCTTCCCAGTGGCCCCCAAAGTATCATCCTTCTCACTGTCCACAACAGTTATGTGCAACCAACTGTCCAATATAGGGACATTCTCCCCACTGTCCACCACAGGGACGTCCTTTCCACTGTCCACAACAGGAATGTCCTTCCCACTGTCCACCACAGAAACGTCCTCCACAATGTCCACCACAGGGACATCCTTCCAACATTCCACCACAGGGATATCATCCCCACTGTCTACCACAGGGACGTCATTTGCACTGTGCACCAAATGGGATGTCCTTTCCACTGTCCACCACAGGGAGGACCTTCCAACTTTCCTCCACAGGGTCATTCTCCCCACTGTTTAAGCCAGGGATGTCCTCCCCACTGTCCATTAGATGGAGGTCATTCACACTGTCCACCAAAGTTGTTGGGCCTTGGACGAGTTAACTCTATTTAACCTGCCACCTTCAGTCATGTAGGACACAGGTAGAGGGCGTGATTAACAAATTTCCACCTCCAGAGATTTAAATATTAATGATTTATCAAAAGGCCAGGGTCATAGCTAATTAAGTTATTTTCTCCCCTTTTCCCTCTCCCTATAAAATTCGGCTCCCTTGGCTTTTGGCAGGGGAAGTGCATACCACCTACATCCATTTACCATGCCATGAACAATAAAAGCTTTGGAAAACTGGACTCCACGTTTCGCCTGATCTGCCTAATCTTCCACCACCAGGTTCCCAGCCTTTGGAAACTTGAGCTGCCCACCACCAGCCCAAGGCAGCTGTACCAATGTGGGACCCTCCTCTGCTGGTGTGGAAAGCCTGCCCAGGACCCTGATGCCAGACCACCATGAGAGACCCGGTGGCCAGACTCCCTCTTCCCCCCACCCGCGAGATTTCTTCCCCACAGCTGGTGCGACCAATGTGGTGCACGACCACCCATTTGTCTACAAGAATCATTCTGGCTGAGTCTGCAAAACAAGTATACTTCCTGCGAGAGGTGATACCAGGTCTCTCTCTCGGTCCTCTCTCAGCATGCCCCGTGTGTTCCTTGCCTCCATCCTGCAGGAGTACCCAGACACCAGATGGAGGCCAATCTCAGTGCATGGACCTGCTGCCATGTGCCCCCAGTCTCTGTTTTGCCGCACCCTCTGCCTAGGCTGGGGCTAAAAACAGAGATTTCTCACCGAGAGACTCCTACAACAGAGTCTGCTTTGCGCACTGTGAGCGCCTTACTTAGCCTCTACTCCTCTACAATAGACCTATCTCTGACAAAGGACGGTGCAGACCAGCAACAAAGATCCACACTCGTGCACCCATGCACGGGCCTACATTGTTTCCCACAGGTGATGGACAACATGCGCAGAGCCAGCTCCACAAGTGCCCCCCTCTGGTGTTTGCAAAAAGCGTGAGTAACATCACTCTCTCTGTCCACCCTACCCTCTCTTTCTCTCTCTGATTCTTAGCTATAGCCTAACCCCTGCCTAATACAAAAGAACTAGGTCTCTCTCCCCACATGTTCTCCAGCTCAAGGACAAGATGGCGGCAGCTTCTTAGCCCCCCACTCTTCCCATCCCTCACATCCACAGAGGGGGTTCCTTCACAGCTAATAGCTGTCCTTCAAGCCACAGCACCTGCTGTAACTCTCTTTCTTAGACTCTTTTCCTTGGCTGAGAAACTCCTTCTCGCAGCTGAGACCGTCCTCTCTCTCTCTCTCTCTCTCTCTCTCTCTCTCTCTCTCTCTCTCTCTCTGTCTCTCTGTCTCTCTCTGTCTCTCTCTGTCTCTCTCTCTGTCTCTCTCTCTCTCTCTCTCTCTCTCTCTCTCTCTCTCTCTCTCTCTCTCTCTCAAGAGTGCCAGCTCCAAACTCTAGTCCCTAGCACCTTGCCAGGTAGCTTCTTTCCCTACTCCCCTGTCATATGCGACAGGCTACAGCTATTTGGCTTAGCCTGCTTGCCTGAAGCAACAGGGTGGAACCCTGCTTGCTAGCCAGCCCTGTGTTCCTTAGCCAGCCTATGCTTCCCCTCATCCTCAGTCATTTGCAGCTGACTAAAGCTACTTATCTCAGCCAGCTTGCCTGAAGCAGTGGATCTAAAATCCTGCCTGTACCCCTTGCCCCACTGCTGCCTGCTAGTTTCCACATGTCTTTCCCATAGACACAGATTCCTTACTCTTTCTGACTCTTAGCCCTCCCCAATGCTTCTTGCTTGCCTTAACCTTTTCCTCAAAGTTGCCCTTTCCTGCTCTCTACATTTAAAATTTACTAGCTAAGAAAAAGAAAAGCGGGATTGCAGAAACTCTCTGCCAGAGCACCCAGAAGCCACATGGCAGAGCAAGGCCCCTCGCCCCACTGCTTCAAAACCCGCCATTACTGCTTCTCCCCAACAGGAGGACCTGCAACAAACATTCCTGTTTTTCAACCAAAAATTTTAAATGTTTCCTTTTCTTCCTAACAGGAACACCTAAACCAAAAATGCTTATGCTTTTCAACCAAAAATTTTGTTATTGTTTTGTTTTAATGCTGACTTTTCTCTCTAATACTCGTGATATATGTCCAACATTTTTCTCAACCTTTATAATTTCTTCAAAATTTATAAAGATTATATAAATTCTTGAGCCTTAATTAACAACTAATTTCTTTTACAGGCAAACTGTTGCTGCCAATCCCAAATACAAAATTATCATTGTTTTTCTCCGCCAGCCATCCAAATACAGACTTGAAGATACCTTCTGAGACTAAATTTCCTCAAACACCTTTGCTTTTCCAGGATCTTAACGACAGGCCATAAGGTGCTTGTTCCCAAACAATTTAATGCCTACAGACACAGCCTACAGACATCTCCCTACCGGAGATGCTGCTTCCCTGCTGTGATTATCCTACAGGTATACCCACAGATCCAACAGAGTCCACACCATCCTCTGGAACCTGCCTGAGATGCCAAGCTGCTTTCTCCCAGCCACCTCATCTGACTGCAGACTCCAGAGACACACTGAGATCCAGAGACAGCGCCACCTCCTGGAACCTGCCAAGCTGCCTTCTTCCAGCCATCTCATCTGACTGAAGACCCCAGAGCATGCTGAGATCCAAAGACCCACACCAGGCTCCAGAGATGCACACCAGAACCCAGAGATGCTCACTACAGAAGACAGATCCAGACCCTCCAGCTACAAATGAACTCTTTTGCCAAAGTCACATAACTAAAGTTACATGTTAGTGAGGAAAACATAATGTCTATTTAGATTAATCAGATGTTATTACCCTCAAACTGTACCACCTGTGTTTAATTGTTTTAATGATCCCCTGCCTTCCAAACCCTACCCTCAATTCCCATTACTCTTGACTTAGTTATGCTACACCCTCTGGCCTACATAGTGTTTTCTTTTGACCACCTCATCCAAAATTTTCACTAAAAAGAGTGAGATGTTGGGCTATGAAGAGATGGTTTGGATATAGCCTGGTTGAATGAGCTTTGAACCTCGGAGACCCTTTAGGGATGGTAGAATGTTCAGCTCTGTTCCTAGTCCCCCTTGATAGAGCGCTGGTTTTGAGATAGCCGGGGGACCCAACAGGACATTGTCTGTCAGGGACGGCAATTATCTCCCCATGCTCCCGGATTCCAGACTACTCCACAGGGTCCACATCTCTCATTAGCCTGCACCTTGCAGACTACAGATGATACAGAGCCACCCCTCTTTTTATGAAAGAAAAGAGAGTGGGATGTTGGGCCTTGGATGACGTAACTCCATTTAACCTGTCACCTTCAGTCACATAGGACACAGGTTGAGGGCATGATTAACAAATTTCCACCTCCAGAGATTTAAATATTAATGATTTATCAAAAGGCCACGGGCGTAGCTAATAAGGTTATTCCCTCCCCTTTTCACCCTCCCTATAAAATTAGGCTCCCTTGGCTTTTGGCGGGGGAAGTGCATACTACCTACATCCATTTACCATGCCATGAACAATAAAAGCTTTGGAAAATTGGACTCCACGTTTCGCCTGATCTGCCTGATGTGCCACCATCAGGTTCCCAGCCTTTGGAAACTTGAGCCGCCCACCACCAGCCCAAGGAGGTTGTACCAATGTGGGACCCTCTGCTGGAGGTGTGGGAAGCCTGCCTGGGACCCTGATGCCAGACTGCCATGAGAGACCCGGCCGCCAGACTCCCTCTTCCCCCCACCCGCGAGATTTCTTCCCCACACAAAGGGATGTCCTCCCCACTGTCCACCACAGGGACGTCCTTTTCACTATCCACCAAATGGGACATCCTTCCCACTGTCCACAACAGGGATGTCCTTCCAACTGTCCACCATAGGGACATCTTCCCCACTATTTACTACAGGAATGTCCTCTCTACTGTATACAACAGGGACATTCTTCCCACTGTCCATCACAGGGACATCATTCCCACTGTCCACCACAGGAAGGTCCACTCCACTGTCTACCACAGGCACATATTTCCCACTGTCCATCACAGCGACATCATTTCCAATGTCCATCACAAAAATGTCCTCATTGCTGCCCACCAAAGGGACATCTTTCTCACTGTCCAACACAGAGAGTTCCTCTCTGCTGACCACCACAGGGACATCCTTCAAACTGTCCGCCATAGAAACGTCCTCCAAAGTATAAAACAGGGAGTCCTCCCCAGTGTCCACCACAGGGACATCCTTTCCACTATCCACCACAGAAACATCCTTCTGACTGTTCACTATAGGGACATCCTCTCCATTGTGCACCACAGGACATCCTTATGTGCACAATAGGGATGATCTCACCACTGTGTACCACAATGACATCCTCCTGTGTACAACAGGGACATCCTCACCATGGTGAACTACATGGACTACTGTCTACCACAGGGACATCCTTCCCACTGTCCACCATAATTACATCTTTCCCACTGTCCACAACAGAGAGGTCCTCCCCACTGTTCACCATAGGGACATCCTTAAAAATGTCCATAACAGAAACGTCCTCCCCACTGTCCAAAACAGGGATGTCCTCCCCACTGTTCACCATAGGGACATCCTTAAAAATGTCCATAACAGAAACGTCCTCCCCACTGTCCAAAACAGGGATGTCCTCCCCACTGTCCATCAAAGGGATGTCTTTCCAACTGAACATCAAAGGGACGTCTTTACAAGTGTACACCAAAGCGACATCCTTCCCAGTGTCCACCACAGGGACATCTTTCCTATTGTCTACCACAGGAACGTCCTTCCAACTGTCCAAAACAGGGTCCTTCCCACTGTCCACCACATAGACCTTCTTCCCGCTGTCCAACACAGAGACATCCAACCCACTGTCAAAAAGAGTTACATTCTTCCCACCATCCACCACAGAGACGTCCACTCTACTGGCCACAACAGGGATATTTTCCCCACTGTCCACCACAGGGATGTCCTCCCCACTGTCCAGTAGATGGAAGTCCTCCCCATTGTCCGCATTGTAATCTACTGTTTACCACAAGTATGTCCTAACCCCTGTCCTCTACAGGGTCGTCCCGACTAATGTCTATCCCTGTGATGTCCTTCCTACTGTACACCACAGGGACATCCTCCCCAGTGTGCACCACAGGGACATCCTCTTGTGCACAACAGGGATGTCCTAGACACTGTGTAACACATGGACATCCTCATGTGCACAACAGGGTCATGCTCACCATTGTGCACCACAGGGACATTCTTTCCATTGTTCACCACAGGGACGTCCTCCCTCCTGTCCACCAGAAAGAGGTTCTCCCCGCTGTCCACCAAGGGACATCTTTACCACTGTCCACCACAGAAACATGCTTCCACTGTCCACCACAGAAACGTTTTCCCCACTGACCACCAAAGGGACATCCTTCCCACTATCTATAAAAGTTATGTTCTCCCAACTGTCCACCAAAGGGATGTTTTTTTCCTACTGTCCAACAAAAGTAGGTCATCCTTAATGTCCACCACAGAGACATCCTTCCCACTGTCCACCCGGTTGTCGACCAGAGTGACATTCTTCCCACATTCCACCACTGAAACATCTTTCACATTGTCCACCACAGGGACATCCTACCCACTGTTCACCACATGGACATCCTCCCCACTGTCCACCACAGGAACATCCTGCACACTGTCTACCACAGAAATATCTTTTTCACTGTCCACCACATGAACATCTTTCCCACTGTCCACCAAATTGACATCCTTTCCACTGTCCACTACAGTGACATCCTCCCTAATGTCCACCACAGGGATGTCCTCCCCACTGTCCACAACAGGAACAATATCTGCACTGTCCACCAAAGGTACATTCTTCCCACTGTCCACCACAGAGCGGTAAACCCCACTGTCCACCAGAGAAACATCGTCCCCACTATCTATGACAGTGATGTACTCCTAAGTGTCCAGCACATAGACAACCTCCACACTGTCCACCACAGGGATGTCCTTCCCACTGTCCAACAAAGAGACATCCTTTCCACTGTCCACCATAGGCATGTCCTCCAAACTTTCCACCATAGGTACATACTCCCCACTGTCCACCAAAGGGACATCCTATCCAATGTCCACCAAAAGAATGTCCTCTCCGCTGTACACCACAGGGATATCCTTTCCACTGTCCAACACAGATATGTCCTCATCAATGTCCACCACAGGGATGACTTTTCCACTGTCCAACAAAGAGAGTTCCTCCTTACTGTCCACTATAAATACATCCTTAAAAATGTCCTCCATTGAAATGTCCTCCCCACTGTCCATCACAGAGATGTTATTTCCACTGAACATCAAAGGGACTTCTTTCCAATTGTCCACCAAAGGTAAGTCCTTCCCACTGTCCACCAAAGGGACATCTGCCCTACTGTCCACCACAGGAACGTCCTTCCTACTGTCCACAAGAGGGACGTTTTTCCCACTGTCAACTACAGGGATGACCTTCCCAGTGTCCACTACAGAAAGGTCCACTATACTGTACACCAGAGGAGTGTCCTTTCCACTGTCTACCACAGAAATGTCCTCATCAATATCCACCACAGGGACGTCTTTCCCACTGTCCACCACAGAGAGGTATTCCCTGCTGTCCACCACAGGGACGTCCTAAAATGTCCATAACAGAAATGTCCTCCCCACTGTCCAAAACATGGATGTCCTCCCTACTGTCCATCACAGGGATGTCCTTCCCACTGAACATCAAAGGGACATCTTTACAAATGTACACCAAAAGGACATCCTTCCCACTGTCCACCACAGGGACATCTTCCCTATTTTCCACCACAGGAATGTCCTTCCAACTGTCCAAAACAGGGATATCCTCCCCACTGTCCACCACATGGACTTTCTTCCTGCTTCCACCACAGAGACATCCTACCCACTGTCCACCAGTTACATTCTTCCCACCATCCACCACAGAGATGTCCACCCACTGACCACAACAGGAGTATTTTCCCCACTCTCCAACACAGGGATATTCTGCTGTGTACCAGAAGGACGTCCTTATCACTGTCCACCACAAGGTCCTCCTCCCCAGTTTCCAACATTGTGATGTCCTTCCCACTGTGCACCACAGGGACATCCTCCAGTGCACAAAAGGGATGTCTTCACAACTGGACACCACAGGGACATCCTCCAGTGCACAACAGAAATGTCCTTCACACCGCCCACCACAGAGAGGTCCTCTCTGCTATCCACCACAAAAATGTCCTTCCCACATTCCACGACTTAAAAGTCCTCCCCACTCTCCACCAAACCAATGTCCTTCATACTGTGCACCAAAGGGTTGTCCTACCCACTGTTCACCAAAGGGATGTCCTTCCCTCTGTCCACCACAAGTAGGTAATCCCCACTCTTCATCACAGGGATGTCCTTCCTACTGTCCAAAACATTGACGTCCTTCCCACTGTCTATGACAGAAACGTCATTCCCACTATCCACCACAGGAAGGTCCTCACCACTGTCCACCACAGGGATGTCCTTCCCACTGTCCACCAAAGAAAGTTACTCCCTACTGTCCACCACAGTGACGTCCTTTCTACATTCCACCACATAAACATCTTCCACACAGTCCACCACAGGGATGTCCTATACACTGTCCACCACAGGAACATCCTCCCAGCTGTCCAAATCACAGACATCCTCACCTCTGTCCACCACATAGGCACCTTTCGCACCATCCACAAAATTGATGTCCTTCCCAATGTCCAATACATAGACATCCTCCCTACTGTCCACTACAGGGACACCCTCCACACTGTCCACCACAGGAACTTCCTTTTCACTGTGCATAAAGGGGCGTCCTTCCCACTGTCCACCGCAGGGATGTCCTTCCAACTGTCCACCTTTGGGACACACTTTACACTGTCCACCACAGTGATGTCCTTCCCACTGTCCACTACAGGGACATGCTCCCCACTGTCAACCACAGTTATGTCCTCCCAAATGCCCACCTCAGGGTCATCCTTCCCACTGCCCACCAAAGAAACATTTTTCCCACTGTCCACCACAGGGACATCTGCCAAAATGTTGACCACAGGGATGTCCATTCTACTGTCCACTACAGGGACGTCCTAACCAGTGTCCACAACAGAGATGTCATTCTGAATGTATACCACAGTGGTGTCCTCTTTACTGTCCACCACAGTGACATCCTCCCCACTGTCCACAACTGGGACTCCTTCCCACTGTCAACCACAGGGGTGTCCTCCCAACTGTCCAACACAGGGACATCCTCTCTACAGTTCACCACAGGGACGTCCTTCCCACTGTCCCCAACTGTCACGTTTTTCCCTCTGTTCATCACAGTAACGTCCTCCGTACTGTCTACCACAGAGACGTTCTCCACACCGTCCACCAGAGGGAGTTTATCCCAAATCTACACCAAAGGGACATCCTCCTCACTGGCCACCACAGTGACATTCTTTCCATTGTCCACCACAGGGACATCTGCCAAACTGTCTAACAGAGGGACATCCTTTCCACTGTCCAACACAGGGATGTCTTCCCCACTGTCCACGTCAGGGATGACCTTTCCACTGTCTACCACAGGAAGGTCCTCTCCACTGTCAACCACAGAGATGTTTTTTCAACTGTCCACCACAGAAACTTCCTCATCACTCTCCACCACAGTATGTCCTCCCCAATGCTCAACACATGGACGTCCTTCCCACTGTACACCACAGGGACATCCTATAATGCACAAGAGGGACCTTCTCAACACTGTGTACCACAGGGATACCCTCCTGTGCACAACAGGGATGACATCAACACTGTGTACCACAGAAACATTCTTTCTGCTGTCCACGACTGGGACTCCACTGTCCACCACATACAGGTCCTCCCTGTTGTAGACCAAGGTACGTCCTCCCTATTTTCCACCACAGGTACGTCCTACCCACTGTCCACCAAAGAGACATCTTTCCCACTGTCCAACACAGGGACGTCCTTCTCACTGTCTACCACAGTGAAGTCTGCCCCACTTCCACCACAGGGTCATCTTCACCAATGTCCAGTACAGTGACATTCTACCAAATGTTCACGGCAGGAATGTTCTCCCCATTGTGCACCAAAGGAACATCCTCCTGTGCACAACAGGGATGTCCTCACCAATGTGAACTACAGGGACATTCTTTCCACTGTCCATCACATTGAAATTCTCCCCACTGTCCACCACAGAGAGGTCCTTTCCACTGTCTACCATAGGTATGTCCTTTCAGTTGTCTACCAAATATAGGTCCTTTCCACTGTCCACCACAGGGACGTTCTCCCCACTGTCCACTACAGAGACGTCCTTCCCACTCTCCACCACAGGAAGTTCCTCTCCACTGGCCACCACAAGGAGGTTTCTTTACTGTCTACCACAGAAGCATCTCATCACTGTCCACCACAGGGACTTTGTACCACAGGTACATCCTCATGTGCACAATAGGGTCGTCCTTACCATTGTGCACCACAGGGACACCCTTTCCATTGATTACCACAGGGACATCCTCCCTCCTGTCCACCAGAGAGGTTCTTCCCACTGTCTACCAAGGGACGTCTTTACCACTGTCCACCATAGGATCATCCTCAACAATGTCCACCACATCCTTCCTACTGTTCACCACAGGGAAATCCTCCCCACTGTCCACCAAAGAGAGGTCCTCCCCACTGTTCACAACAAGGACATCCTCCCAACTGACCAGAAGAGGCAGGTTCTCCACAATGTCCACCACAGGAATGTTCTCCCCACTGATTACCAGAGGGATGTCCTCCCCACTGTCCATCAGAGTGACGTCCTCCCCACTCTCCACAACAGGGACATCCTTCCGACTGACCAACACAGGGAGGTCCTCCCTAAATCCACCACAGGGACGTCCTTTCCACTGCCACCACAGGGAAGTCCTCACCAATGTCCAACAGAGAAACATCCCTCCCATTGTCCAACACAATGATGTTTTTCCACTGTCTACAAGTATATTCTTCCCACCATCCACCAAAGAGACATCCACCACACTGGTCACAATAGGGATATTTTACACTCTGTCCACCACAGGGAAGTCCTAACCAATGTCCACCACAGAAATGTCCTCTCTGTTGTCAACCACAGGGACGTCATTCCCACTGTCCACCAAAGAGATGTCTTTCTTTCTGTCCACCACATGGATGTACTTCTCACTGTCCACCACAGGGTTGTCCTCACCAATGTCCAGCACAGTGACATCCTCCACACTGCACCAGAGGGACATCCTCCTGTGCACAACAGGGATGTCCTCACCACTATGCAATACAGGGTCATCCTTTCCACTGTCCACCACAGGATGTTCCTCTTCACTGTCCACCACAGGGACTTTTTTAATTGGCTACCACAGAAACATCTCATCACTCTCCACCAGAGGGACATCTTTCCCACTGTTCTCCACAAAGAGATCCTCCCCACTCTCCACCACAAGAACATCCTTCTTATAGTCCACCACAAAAATGTCCTCTCCACTGTCCAAAACTGGGACTTCCACCCCACTGTCCACCAAAAAGATATCCAACCTTCTGTTTACCACAGCGAGGTCCTCTCCTCTGTCCACCACAGGGATGTCCTTCCCACTCTACACCACAGAGATGTCCTTCCAACTCTCTACAAAATGAACGTCCTTCCCACTGTCCACAACAGTACATTCTCCAACTGTCCACCACAGGGACATCCTTTCCACTGTCCACCAAAGGAACATACTTCCCACTGTTCACAACAGGTACATTTTACCCCACTATGGACAACAGGAACATCCTCCTGTGCACAACAGGGATGTCCTTACCAGTGTGCACCACAGGAACAACCTACTGTTCACACCAGAAATGTCCTCACCACTCTCCACACCAGAGATATCCTTCGCACTATCCACTACAATGACATCGTTTCCACCGTCCCCCCAAAAGATGTTCTCCTGTGAACCAAAGAAAAATCCTCACCACAGTCCACCACAGGGACGTCCTCCCAACTTTCCACCACAGGAAGGCACTCTCTACTGTCCTCCACAGAGACATCCACCCCACTGTCCACCACAGAGACATACTTCCCACTGTCCACCACAGGAACACGCTTCCCAATGTCCCCCACAGGGATGTCCTTCCCACTGGCCACAACAGGGATGTCCTTCCTACTGTCCTCCACAGGGATGTCCTTCCGACAGTCCAGAACAGTGATGTCCTCCACACTGTCATCCAAGGGGACATCCTTCCCAGTGTCCACCACAGGGATGTTCTCTCCACTGACAACAACAGTGACGTCCTTCCCATTGTCCCCTACAGGAACGTCCTTCCCACCGTCCAACACAGGAAGATCCTCCCCACTGTTTACCACAGGGAATTTATTTCCATGGTCAACCACAGAAACGTACTCATCACTGTTCACCACAGTATTATCTTTCTCAATGCCCACCACAGAGAGGTCTTCCTCGTTGTCCAACAGAGTGACATCCATTCCACTATTCACCTAGGTACGTCCTCCCAACTGTCCACCACAGGGACATCCTCCCCACTGTCCACCACAGGGATGTCCTTTCCACTGTCCACCACAGAAACTTCCTCATCACTCTCCACCACAGGGATGTCTTTCCCACCATCCAAAACAGGGATATTCTCTCAACTGTTCACCACAGGGACATCCTGCCCACTGTTCACCACAGGGACTTTCATCCCACTGTCCCCAAAAGGGGTGTTTTTCCCACTGTTTACCACAGGGACCTCCTCCACACTGTCTACCACATTAAAGTCCACCCCACTGTCCACCAGAGGGAGTTTCTCCTCACTCTCCACCACAAGGACTTCCTTACAACTGTCCACAATGGGGTAGTCCTCAACAATGTCCAGCACAGGGATGTTCTTTCCACTGTCCACCACAAGAAGTTCCCCTCCACTGTCCAACACAGTGACGTCCTTCCCACTGTACCCCACAGAAATGTCCTCCCCACAGTCCACCACAGAGACGTCCTTCCCACTGTCCACCAGAGGGAGTTCATTCCCACTGTGCAGCACAGGGACTTCTTTCCCAGTGTCCACCACAGGGATATCCTCTTAACTGTCCACCACAGATACATCCTCCCCAATTTCCACCACAGTGACTTCCTACCCACTGTCCACCAAAGGGATATTCTTTCCAATTTCTACCACAGGGACATCCTCTTAAATGTCCAACACAGATACATCCTCCCCAATGTCCACCACAGTGACTTCTTCCCCACTGTCCACCAAAGGGACCTCCTCTCCACTGTCTACCACAGGTACATCCTCCCCACTTTTCACCTCAGGGAGGTCCTCCCCACTGTTCTCCACAGGGATATCCTCACCACTGTCCACCACAGGGAATTCCTTTCCGCCGTCCACCAATGGAACGTCCTACCCACTTTCTACCACAAGGACATTCTCCCTAATGTCCACTGAAAGGACATTACTCCCACTGTCCAACACAGAGATGTTTTCCACACAGTCCACCACAGGTACATTCTTCCCACCATCCTCCTCAGAGATGTCCACCCCACTGGCAACCACAGGGATGTTTTCCCCACTGTCAACCACAGGGACCTACTACTGTGTAACACAAGGATGTTTTTACCACTGTGCACCAGAGGGACATCTTTTCCACTGTCTGCTGCAGCAGTGTCCTCCCTACTGTCCACCACAGAGAGGTACTCCCAACTGTCCACCACAGCGACGTTTTTCCCACTGTACACCACAAAAACATCCTCCCCACTGTTCACCAAAAGGACGTCCTTAACACTGTTCATCATAGGAACATCCTCCCCACTGTACACAACAGGGATATTTTTCCCATGGTTAAACACAGGAAGGTCCTCCCAACTGTCCACCTCAGGGAAGTCCTATCAACTGTCCACCACATGGACATCCTTCCCACTGTCCAAAAATGGAATGTCCTTCCCGGTGTCCACCACAGCGATGTCCTCCCAACTGTCCACCACAGTGACATCCTCCCCACTGTCAACCAAAAAGATGTCCTCCCCACTGTCCACAACAGGGAAGTCCTCCCCACTGTCCACCAGAAGGAGTTCCTCCCCACTGACCACTACAGAGAGGTCCTCCCTGCTGTCCATACCAGTTAAGTTCTCCCCACTGTCCACCAGAGGGAGTTCCTTTCCACAGTCCACTACAGAGAGGTCCTCCCTGCTGTACACACGAGGGATGTCCTCCTCACTGTCTACCAGAGTGATGTCCTCTCCACTGTCCAAAACAGGGATATACTTTTCACTGCTCACTACAGGGAAGTCCTCTCCAGTGTCACCCACAGGGATGTCCTCCCCACTTTCCACCACATGGACATCCTTCCCACTGTCCAACACAGGAAGGTCCTCTCCACTGTTCATCAGGATGTTCTTTTTACTGTCCAACACAGAAAAATCCTCATCACAGTCCACAACAGTGACGTCTTTCCCACTGTCTCCCACAGAGAGATCCTCCCCCCTGTCCACCACAGAAATGTCTTCTCCATTGTCCAAAACATTGATGTCCTCCCCACTGTCCACCACAGAAACTTTCTACCCACTGTCCAATACAGGGAGGTCCTATCCACTGTCCACCAGAGTGACATCATTTTTACTGTCCACCACAGAATCATCCTCCCCAATGTCCTACACAGGTATGTACTTCCCACTGTCCACCAAAGAGAAACCTTCTCACTGTCCACCACCGGAACATTCTCCCAACTGTCCACCAAAGGGACTTTCTTCCCAGTGTCTACCACAGGGAAATTTTCCCCACAGTCCACCACAGGGAAGTCCTTTCCAGTGTCCATGACAGAGAAGTCCTCCCCACTATCCACCAGAGGGACATCCTTCCCACTGTCTACCACAGAAATGTCCCCCCACTATCCACCACAGAAAAGTCCCTCCCACTGTCAACCAAAGAAATGTCCTCCCCACTGTCCAGCACAGGGATATCCTCCCCATTGTCGATTAGAAGTTCCTCTCCACTGTCCACTACAGTGACATCTTTCCCACTGTCCACCAAAGGGACATACTTCCCTCTGTCCACAACATGGACATCATCTTAACTTTTAATCACAGGGACATCCTACTCACTGTCCACCACAGGGATGTTCTCCCCACTGTCCATCACAGGGACATCATCCCCCCTGTCCACCATAGAGATGTCCTTGCCGCTGACCACAACAGTGACATCCTTCCCACTGTCCACCACAGGAAGATCGTCTCCACTGTCTACAACAGGGAGGTTCTTTTTAATGTCCACCACAGAAATATCTCTTCACTGTCCACCACAGGGACATCCTTCCCACTGTCCACTACAGAAATGTCCTCCCCACTGTTCACCCCAGGGATGTCCTTTTCACTGTCCACAATAGAAACATTCTACACAATGTTGACCACAGGGAGGTCCTTCCTACTGTCTACAACAGGGACATCCTCCCCAATGTCACCCACATGGACATTCTTCTCACTGTCTACCAAAAGAACATCCTTCCCACTGTCCACCAAAGGGATGTCCTCACAACTGTCCACCACAGGAATATCCTCCCCACTGTCCACCAAAGGGACGTCCTTTTCATTTTCCCCTGAAAGGATGTTCTTTTTACTGTCCACCAAAGGGACATCCTTCCATGTGTCCACCAGAAGGACATGCTCTGTACTGTCAACCACAGTGACATTATTCTCACTGTCAAACACCAGCACATCCTTCCCAATGTCCACCAAAGTGATGTCCTTCCCACTGTCCACTACGGTGATGTCCTCCCCACTGTCCACCCCAGGGACATCCTTCCCACTGTCCACCAAAGAGACATCCTACACAATGTCAACCACAGGGAGGTCCTCCCAACAGTCCACAACAGTGACCTTTCCACTGTTTATATTAGGAATGTCCTTTTCACTGTCCACCAAAGTTTCATCCTTTCCACAGTCCACAAAAGGAACATCCTTCCCACTGTCCACCAAAGAGACATCCTTTTCACAGTCCACCAAAGGGACGTTTTTCCAAGTGTCCACCACAGGGACATGCTCCTCACTGTCAACCAAAGTGACATCCTCCCCACTGGACACCACATGGACGTCCGCCAAACTGTCGACCACAGGAACATTCACACCACTTCACCACAGGGCCATCCTCTCCACTCCCCAAAACAGAGATGTCCTATCCACTGTCCAACACTGTGATGACCTTCAAAATGTCCACCACAGGAACGACCTCTCCACTGTCCACCACAGTGACATCCTCCCCACTGTCCACCACTGGGACTTCCTTTCCACTGTCAACACTGGAAGGTCCTCTCCGTTGTCCACCACAGGGACGTCCTTCCCACTGTTCACCAGAGGGACGTCCTACTCACTGTCTTCCACAAGAGGGTACTTCCCACATTCCACAACAGGGATCTCCTCCCCACTCTCCACCAAAGAGACAACCTTTCCACTCTCCACCAAAGGGATGTCTTTTGCACTGTCCACCACAGGGACGTCCTCACAACTGTCCAACACAGGGACATCCTGTCCACAACAGTGATGTCCTCCCCACTGTCCACCAAAGTGATTTCTTTCCAACTGTCCAGCACAGGGACATCCCCCAATTGTCCACCACAGGGTCATCTTTCCCACTGTCCACCATGGATGCCCTTCTCACTGTCCACCAGAGGGAGTTTCTCCCCACTCTCCACCACAAGGATGTCTTCCCAACAGTCCACCACAGGGACATCCCCCCCACTGTGCACCACAAGGACGTCCTTCCCACTGTCCACCACAGGGAGGTACTTTCCACTGTCTACCACTGAAACGTCCTTCCTACTGTCCATGACATACACACCCTTCCCACTGTCCAGAACAGAGGCGTCCGCCCCACTCTCCAAAACAGGGATGTCTGTCAAACAATCCACCACAGGATGGTCCTATTCACGGTAAACCACAGTGATGTACTTTTTACTGTCCACCACAGAATTGTCCTCCCCAATGTCCAACACAGGGATGGTCTTCCCACTGTCCACCAAAGAGACTTCCTTCCCATTGCCCACCACAGTGACATCCTCCCAACTGTCCACCACAGCGACTTCCTTCCAACTGTACACCACATGGAAGTTCTCCCCACAGTCCACAACAAAAATGTCCTTACCAATGTCCACCACAGAAAAGTCTTCCCCACTGTCTACTCCAGGGATGTCCTCACAACTGTCCACAAATGGAACATTTTTTTCTAATGTCCACAACAGCGACGTCCTTTCCACTGTCCACAACAGGGACATGTTCCCCTCTGTCCACCATACGAATGTCCACCACAGAGAAGTCCTCCCACTCTCCACCACAGGAAAGTCCTTCCCACTGTCCATAATGGGAAAGTCCTCCCCACTGTCCACCACAGGAACGTTCTCACAACTGTCCACCACAGAAATGTCCTCTGCACTGTCCTTCACATGGAGGTCATCCCCACTGTCCACCACAGTGATGTCCTTCCCATTTTCCACCACAAAAACGTCTTCCACACTGTCCATCAAATTGATGTCTTTCCCACTGTCCACTAAAGAGACATCCTTCCTACTTGTTGGGGTCCAAACTAGCCCCACTTTGGGGTGGCCAAAATAAATGTTGCAGCCCAGGCAAAATGTTGAGGCCCGGGCCGACCCACGTTTGGGCGGCCACTGTATCCCGGCCCAAGCTGCTGCTCCAGTCTGCGAGTTAGGGTTCAGCAAGAGCGAGGGTGAGGACAGACTCAAAGAATGGAGACCAGACAGGGTGTGATTCAATACCGTTTATTCTTCAGTCTCTCTTCCTCTAAGTGTCTCCTGTCTGATTCTCCCTCTGTAGTCTCATGTCTGGTTCTATCTTCTATAGTGTGATGATGATCTGTTCTGTCTCTGCCTTTTATATGTCTCACTTCTAAGCCACACCTCTTGGTCACACCTTTAATTATGCCCTTAGGTCTTGTCTGTAACTCTGATCTCTATACTTCTAAGTTATACTCTTAAGTCACACACCTTTAATCTCACACACCTTTAATCTCACACACCATTAATCTCAAGGTATCTAAACCAAGATTATTGGAGTGCACTCAGTTGTTGTAGGCTATTGTAATCCAAGTCTCAGGGTATATGGCTCAAGATGGCTGCAAAGCTGATAGCCACTTTCTGCTAAAAGTCAGCCCCCAACACCTACTGTCCACCAATGGGACGTCCTTTCCACAGTCCACTACACAAATGTCCTTCCCACTATTCACCACAAAGATGTCCTTCCAACTCTCCACCAAAGGGACATTTATCTTACTGTCAACCAAAGGGACATCCTCCAAACTGTCCACAAAAGGGACATTTTCTACTGTCCACCACAGTGACATTCTTTCCACTGTCCACCACAGGGATGTCATCACCACTCTTCACCTCAGGAATGTTCGTCCCATTGTCCATAACAGGAAGGTTCTCCCCATTGTCCACCACAGGGACGTCCTTTCCACTGTCCACCACAGAAACGTCCTCATCACTGTCTTCCACCGGGACATCTTACCCAATGTCCACCACTTAGAGGTCCTCCCTGCTGTCCACCACAGGGACATACTTCAATCTGTCCACCACAGAAACATCCTCCCCACTGTCCAAAGCAGACATGTCCTCCCCACTGTCCAACACAAGGAGGTTCTACCCACAGTCAACCACAGGGACATTTTCTCCACTGACCACCACAGAAACATCCTCCCCATTGTCCAACAGAAGGAGGAACTTCACACTGTTTACCACAGGAACATCCTCCCCACTGTCCTCCAAAACAGGGACATTCTCCAAACTGTCCACCAAAAAACTTCCTCCCCACTGTACACCAAATGGAGATTTTTCCCATGGTTGACTACAGTGACATTTTTCCCACTGTGCACCAACAGGACTTCCTCCTGTGCACAACGGGGATATCATTACCAGTTAGCATGACAGGAACATCCTCCTGTGTACACCAGAGACTTCCTCACCACTGTTCACAACAGGAACATTCTCCCTCTGTCCAACACAGAGACATCCACACCACTGTCCACCACAGGGATGTCCTCTCCACTGTCCAAAACTACGACGTCCTCCCCATTGTCCACCAAAGAGAAGTCCTTCCCATTTTCTACCAAAAAGATATCCTTTCCACTGTCGACCACAGGGACATCCTCCCCACTGTCCATCACAGAAAGGTCCTTCCCACTGTCTACCACAGGGACGTCCTTCTCACTGTTCAACAAATAAAGGTCTTCTCCACTGTCCAACCCAGGGATGTCCTTTTTAATGTCAATGACAGAAACATTTCATCACTGTACACCACGGGGATGTCTATCCCACTGTCCTCCACAGAGAGATCCTCTTTGCTCTCCACCACAGGGACATCCTTCCCACTATCCACCACAGAAATGTCCTCCCCACTGTCCAAAAGAGGAACATCCTCCCCACTGTCCTCCAAAGGGATGTCCTACCCACTGTCTACCACAGGGAGGTGCTCCCCACTGTCCACAACAAGGACTCACTCACCACTGTCCACCAAAGTGACGTCCTTCCAACAGTCCATCAAGGGATGTCCTCCCTAATGTCCACCAAAAAGACATGCTACACAACGACAACCACAGGGTGGTCCTCCCCACAGTCCACAACAGAGACGTCCTCCAAACTGTCCACCATAGGGAAGATTTTTCCACTGTCCACAATAGGGATGTCCTTTCCACTGTCCTCCAAAGTGATGTCCTTTCCACTGTCCACCACAGGGACATGCTTCCCACTGTCCACCAAAGGGATGTATTTCCTACTGTGCACCAAAGAGACATTTTTCCCACTGTCCACCACAGAGACAACCACCAAACTGTTGACCACAGAGATGTACCCTCCTGTCCACCACAGGGACATCCTCCCAATTGTCTACCACAAAGCGTCCCCATTACTGTCCACCACAAGGACATTCTTTGTGCAGTCCACCACAGAAACGTCCTCATCAGTGTCCACCTCAAGGATGTCCTTTCAACTGTCCACCACATAGAGGTCCTACCCACTGTCCACCACAGAAATGTCCTCACAACTGTCGATCACAGGGACGTCCTTCCCACTCTCTACCACAGGGACTTCCTACCCACCGTTCACCAGATGGAGGTCCTCCTCACTGTCCACGATAGGAATGTCCTCCAGTGTATCACAATGACGTCCTTACCACTGACCACCAAAGGATGTCCTCCAAAATATCCATCACAAGGACATCCTTCCCACTGTCCATCATAGGGACATCCTTCCCATTGTCCACCACAGGGACATCCTTGCAACTGTCCACCACAGGGATGTTCTTGCCACTGTTCACTACGGGGACATCCTCCTGTGCACAACAGGAATGTCCTCACCACTCTGCACTACAGGGACATCCTTTCCATTGTCCACCACAGGGACATGCTTCCCACTGTCCACAAAAGGGATGTTCTTCCCACCGTCCACCATAACAGTTGTCCTTCCTATTTTCCACCACAGGAGCATACTCCTGACAGTCAACAACAGTGACAATCTCCACTTGTCCACCACAGGGAAGTCCTTCCCACTGTCCACCAAATAGACATTTTTCCCACTGTCCACCACAGAGACAACCACCAAACTGTCGACCAAAGAGACATACCCTCCCATCCACCACAGGGACATCCTCCCCACTGTCCACCACAGAAACATCCTCATTACTGTCCACCATGAGGACATTCTTTCCACAGTCCACCACAGAAACCTCCTCATCACTGTCCACCTCAGGAATGTCCTTCCAACTGTCCACCACAGAGAGGTCCTTTCCACTGTCCACCACAGAAACGTCCTCATCACTGTCTACCACAGGGATGTAGTTCCCACTGTCAAACACAGTGAAGTCCTTTTCACTGTATAAACAAAGGGCATCATTCCCACTCTTCTCTGCAGGGATGTCTTCCCCATAGTCCACCACAGTGGATGTTCTAACCACTGTCCACCACAGGGATTTTTTTCCCACTGTCCACTACAGGAAGGTTCTAGCCACTGTCAACCACAGAAACATCCTTTCCACTGTCCATCACAGGGACGTCCTCCCCACTTTTCACCACAGGGAGGTCCTCCCCATCTTCCACCAAAGTGATGTCCTTCCCATTATGTGCCACAAGGACATCATTCACACTGTCCACCACAGGAATATCCTCGCCACTGTCCACCACAGGGACGTTTTCCACACTGTCCACCACAGGGACGTCTTGTCCACTGTCCACCAGAGAGAGTATCTCCCCACTGTCCACCACAGAAATGTTTTTCCATTGTCCATCATAGGGATGTACTCCCCACTGTCCACGTCAGGAATGTCTCATCACTGTCCTCCACAGGGCTATCTTCCCACTGTCCACCACAGGGACATCCTACCGTGCACCACAAAAACGTCCCCTCACTGTCCACCACAGAGATATTTTCCTCATTCTCAACCACAGGGATGTCCTTTCTACAGTCCACCACAGGGATATCCTCCCCACTGTCCAACACCGGGATGTGCTTCCCACTATCCAAAACAGAGATGATCTCCCCACTGTCCACCACAGAAACATACTTCCTACTATCTCACAAAGAGATGTTTTTCCACTGTCCACCACAGGTATGTTCTTCCCACTATCCACCACAGAGACATCCTCCCCACTGTCCACTACAGGGATATCCTCCCCAATGTTCAACACAGGGAAGTCCTCCTGTGTACAACAAACACATCCTTAACATTGACCACCACAGAGGCGTCCTCCAAAATGTCCACCATATGGTCTTGCTTTCCACTGTCCACCACATGGACTTGCTTGCCACTGTACACCACTAGGATCGTCTGTCCATCACAAGACATCTTCACACTGTCTACCACAAGGACATCCTCCCTACTGTCCACCCCAGGGACATTCTCCCCACTGTCCACCACGGGGACTTCCTTCTGTGTACCACAGAGATGTCCACATCACTGTTCACCACAGAAACTTCCTCCCCAATTTCCACCACAGGAACATCCTCTCCACTGTCCAACACTGGAATGTCTTCCCCACTGTCCAAAACAGAGATGGCCTCACCACTGTCCACCACAGAGACATCCTCTACACTGTCCACCACAGGGATGTCCTCCCCATTGTCCACTACAGGGACGTCCTCTTCGCTGTCCACCACAGTGATGTCCTACCCACTGTCCACCATAGGAACATACACCCCAAAAACATCCTCCCCACTGTTTACCATAAATATGTCCTCCTCACTGTCAACCACAAGGACGTCTTACCCGCTGTCCACTAAAGGGGCATTCCCTCCAGTGACCTTTACAGGAATATCCACACCACTGTCTAACACAGGGACGTCCTCCTCACTGTCCACCAGAGAGATGTTTTTTTTTCCACAGTCCACCACAAGGACGTCCTCCACACTGTCCACCACAGGGATGTCCTCATTCCTCCCACCAAAAGGATGTCCTCCCTCTGTCCACCACAGAGACATTCTCCCCACTGCCCACCACAGGGACGTCTATGTACCACAGAGATGTCCACCCCACAGTCCATCAAAGAAAATTCCTCCCCACTTTCCACCACAGGAAAGTCCTCCGCACTTTCCATTTTAGGGACGTGCTCCCCATTGTCTGCCACAGGTATGTCCTCTATACAGTCGACCACAGGTACATCCTCCTCACTCTCCACCACAGGGAAGTCCTACTGTGCAACACAAGGACGTCTTTTCCTCTGTCCACCATAGAGATGTCCTCCTCATACTCCACCACTGGGACGTCTTTTCCACAGTCCACCACAGAGAAATCCTCCCCACTGTACAAGGGAGGGACGTAATTCCCACTGTCCAAAACAGAGACGTCCTCACCACTGTCCACCACATAGAGGTACTTCCCACTGCCTGACACAGGGATGTCCTTTCCACTGTCCACCACAGGGAAGTCCTCCTGTGTACAACAGGAACGTCCTTTCAACTGTCCACCACAGCGGCATCCTCACCAATGTCCACCATAGTGTCTTGATCCCCACTGTCCACAACATGGACTTCCTTACCACTGAGCACCACGAGGACATCCTACTGTACATCACAGGACATCCTCACACTGTCTACCACACAGATGTCTTCGCACTGTCCACCACAGTGACATTCTCCACACTGTCCTTTACAGGGAGGTCCTCTGAAATGCCCACCACAAGGACTTCCTCCTCCCTGTAGACAACAGTGATTTCCTTTCCACTGTCCACCACAGGGACTTCATCTCCACTGTCCAAAACAGAGATATCCTAAACACTGTCCACCACAGAAACGTCCTCCTCACTGTCCACCACAGACACAGTCTCTTCTTTGATCACCACAAGCATGTCCTCCACACTGTCGAAGACAAAGATGTTCTTTCCACTGTTCACCACAGATACATTCTCCCCACTGTCCATCACAGTGAGGTTCTGCTGTGCACCAAAGGGACATCTTCGCCACTGTCCACCACAGGGACATCCTCCTCGGTGATGACTAGAGGGACATCCTTCTCACTTTCCTCCACAGAGATGTCCTCTTCACTGTTCACCACATGGATGTCATACCCACTGTCCACCATAGGGACATACTCCCCACTCTCCACCCCAAAAACCTCCTCCCCACTTTCTACCATATGTATGTTCTCCTTACTGTCAACCACAAGTACGTCTTACCCACTGTCCACTAAAAGGGCATTCTCTCCACTGACCTTTACAGGAATATCCACAGCACTGTCTAACACACGGACATCCTCCTGACTGTCCACTGCAGTGAAATCCTCCCAAAGTCCAACACAGGGAGGTTTTTTCCACTGTCCACCACAGGGACATCCTCCCAATTGTTTACCTCAGGGACATCCTTCCCACTGTCCACCACAGGGACAGCCTACCCACATTCCACCACAGGGATGTCCTTCCCACTGTCCACCACAAGGACATATCCATATTGTCCACCACAAAGAAATCCTCCCCACTGTCCACCATACTTATGTCCTCCTCATTGTGAACAAAAGGGAAGTCCTCCCACAGTCCACCCCAAGGATGTCCTCCCCACTGTCCACCACAAGGACATCCTCCCCATGCCCAGCAATGTCCTCCCCACTGTCCCCCACAGCTGTTCTTTCCACTGTCTACAACAGGGGTGTACTCACCACTGTCCAGCACATGTATGTTCTCCCCACTGTCCAGCACAGGTACATCCTCCCCACTGTCCACCACAGAAAACTCTTCTCCACTGTGCACCAAAGAAACATCCACCCCACTTTCCATCACAGTGGCGTCCTCCACATTGACTACCACAGAAAAGTTCTCCCCACAATCCACCACTGGGACGTCCTCTCCTCTGTCCACCACAGTGTCATATGCATATTCACCTCAAAGACAACCTCCTCAGTGTTTTACACAGGGACATCTTACCTAATGTCCACCACAGGGACTTCCTCCTTACTGTGCACCACAGAAACGTCCTCCCCACTGTCCACCACAGGGATGTCCTCCCCACTGACCACAACAAGGAAGTCCTCATCAATGTCCAAGACAAAGATGTCCTCCAAACTTTTTAACACAGGTACATCTTCCCCACTGTCCACCTGAGAAACACCCTCCCCACTGTCCAACACAATGTCATCCTTCTGTACACCACAGGGACTTCCTCCTCACTGTCCACCACAGAGATGTCCTCTCCACTGTCTACCACAGGCACATCCTTCCCACTGTCCACCAGAGGGACATCCTCCCCTGTTGTGGATAGGCCTAGCCTCTTGTCATGCTAATTCCACTCCTGGGAGGGGCTGGGAAGGAGGAGTAAATCTTGTGAACCTTCTATCCAATCAAATTTGTTAAATAAATGCTAGAGCCAGTGATTGGGCAGTAGAAGAGGAGTGGAGGAACCAGAGGTAGGGGAGGAGCCAGAAGAACAGTTGAAGTAGTTGGTAGTTGGGGGAAGGACAGAAGATGAAGAAGATCATGACCTAGGAAACTGCAAGTTGTAAGATATCTCATAGCTGGGGAATAGAGTAGTTCAATGGTAAATCTGTCCAATCTAGGCATGCAGCATACATTTGTAATTAATTGTGTCTTCCTTGACTGGACTTCCATGGGTCAGAGATTTACCACAATAAATTGGTGCCCAACATATTATTTAGGACCCAACTAACTTGAGATAAAAGAGTATTGAAAGCTTAATGGGTATGAGGGCATACAAAGAACAAAAAGTTACAAAGAACAAAGACTTCCCCAACCCCCAGACGGAGAACTACAACCAAGGTCAGGAGCAGCACTCAGCCTACAACTGGGCTTGCTCACTGCCCTGTGAAAACTGAAAGAAGGGTCTGCTGAGAATTCAAAAGTGAAACAAAAGTGGTTGCAGCGAGACCAGTAGGTCATAGTAAAGAAAATGGGCAAGAAATAAATGAATAGAGACAGATAAATACAAGAAAAAGTTTTTAAAGATGCGAGGAGTAAATTGCAGGCTGCTCTGAGTTAAGAGAGCCAAACAGATAAATAGATAAAGGTTATAGTAATGAAAATTGGCAAGAAATAAGTGAATAGAAAAAGATAAATAGATGGAAAAGGTTTTAAATATGTGAGGAGTAAATTGCAGGCTGCTCTGAGTCAAGAGAGCCAAACAGATAAATAGATAAAGGTTATAGTAACGAACTGTAAGGAGGGACTGGTGATCCTAGAACACAACTGCCTGCGAGGTAGTTTTCGGGTAGAAACAGTGAATTGAGGGCTCCAGACCAGGTAATTCTTTGATATAAAAAAGAAACTTATTTTGATACTTAAAGATGACAAAAACAATGGATATCTTTTGGGCTTTATATGATGATATTTCAAATGGTTTGACAGGAATCAACTTAGGGAACACCTTATTATTTATCAGTATTTCAATATTTATTTTTTTATGTACTATGTCTTCTCAAAAGACAGAACCCTAGATAAAATATTCCTTGCCTTGGAAAAGAGATTACAAGTAAAACTAGAACTATTGGTACAGGATTTTATTCATCAAAATAAGCAACAGTAAAGAGATAGAGATGAGGTTTGGAAACAAAGTCTAGAAGATAATTTACTAAATTTAGCAAATCAAAATAAGGCAGACACTACAATATTAAAATTACAACATAAAGATAAATTAAGATTATGGAAGCAGGGCTTAGAACAAAAATTACAGGAAATTATAGAGCAGCATGAACTTCAGAAAGAGAAGCTTATGACTTTGCAACAAGACTTAGAGGAAACAGTAGAATTGAAGACACAAGAAATTATAGATCAGAATAAGAGACAGAAAGATGAAAATGAAGGTGGGAGACAGGAACTTGAAAAGATGATCAAACAGAGTATGCTGCAGCTCACAGATCAGATTGAGCAGCAGAGAGAAAATAATGAGGAATTGAAGCAAGAATTGGAGAATAACCTTTTGAAATTAATCAATCAAAATAGAATGGACAGCAAACTATCAGAGTTACAGTATAAGAAAAAATTCAAAATTTTGAGGCAGAATCTTGAACAGACACTACAGAAACTCAAGAAACAGGAAAAATGACAAAAGGAAAGCTATGAAGCGTGGTCACAAAACTAAAGGGAGGAATTTAAATTTTCAGTTGAGGAAAATACTGAGGTAAAGACAGAAGAAAATAGAAAAAAATCAACCAAGGGTTATTAGAAAACACACTTTGGTCTATCCAGTTACTGCACAACAAAGACCTCCAAACGTTGTTTACCCACAGGGTTATGAGAAATTTGAATGGCAATCTGTGGATGTGTTAGATCTGAGAAAATTTAAGGAAAGTGTCACTAATTTTGATATGCACTCACCATTTGTAAAACAAATTCTGACTTCTTGGGATATTAAAAATAGAATAATCCCCCAAGACTGGAAAGATATGGCAAAAGCAATATTAGAACCTGTCACAAATTTACAATGGGTTGCATGGTGGAGAGATGAGGTGAGGAAGATAGCACGACAAAATAGATCTAGGGGAAGAGAGAGTTCCATAGACCAACTGCTTGATGAAGGTCACTTTGCTGAAATAGAGGTGCAGGCTGTATATGATGAAGAAACTCTGGCATTGTGTAGATTATCAGCCTCAAATGCCTAGGACAAAGTTGCAGAATCCGGAAAGAGACTTGAACCATTTACTCAAGTCATACAGGGCCAAAAGAAACCTTCCCTGACTTTTTACAAAGGCTAACCTCAGCTGTCGAAAGGAGTACATCAGATTCAGTAGCAAGAAAGGTAATAATTGAGTCTTTAGCCTTTCAAAATGCAAATGCTGAATGCAAGGAATTGATCAGACCACTGAGGGCAAGGTCAGCATCCATAGATGAGTGGATTAGATACACAACTGATGTTGGATCTCAATCACCTGATATGATGGTATTAGGAAAAGCTGCCACTAGACATCTAGAGATGACCCAAGATTTCAAATGTTTTAATTGTAGTAAATGGGGTCATCTCAGAAATGACTGCAGTACAAATAAAGATAATACAAAATGGGGGCCTAGCCCTTCTGGAATATGTCAAAGATGTGGCAAAGGCTGACATCTGACCAGGGAATGTAGAGCAACAAAAGACAAATGGGGCAATATCCTGCCAAAAATCTTCCAGGGGGGCCTCTTACAGGCCCGAATGCCAGAAAGGGAGAGTTGTCTTCCTCAGGACAATTAAATGTCACTGCTTCAAAACCAAATGTTCTGAGATCAGATATGACTGAGGAGAAAGGCACACAAACTGGAGAGATACATGACCTCAAGAACATGCTGGATGTGAAGTAGTGGAAGTTCAATGTTCTCCAGAAGAAGATAGAAAATCTTCAGGAACAACTAAGAGATAAAGAGAAGCAGATGAGCAGCTTGAAAGAGCAAATCAAGTCTCTGCAGGTGGACACGACTAACATGGACAGAGCTCTGACAATGCTGAAGGAGGCTCTTGCAGACAAAGAGCAGACAATTTAACTTTTAAAGGAGCAGCGGGACAGAGATGAGTGAGAGAAGCAAGAGGAGATTGATACCTACAAAAAAGATCTTAAAGACTTGAAAGAAAAAGCCAGCCTATTGCAAGGAGACCTCTCAGAGAAGGAGACTTCTCTCTTGGATCTCAAAGAGCATCCTTCTTCCCTTGTTACCTCAGGACTAAAAAAGGACTCATGGCTTAAGATGTTAGAAATTGCTCTTGAGCAGAAGAAGGAAGAATGCCTAAAAATGGAGAGATCTAATCGAACTCTAAAGGAGATGCTTAATAGACAAAAGGAATCAATAAGAACTCCCAAAGATAGATTATATATTGCTTTGTTAACTTTAATTTTTTTGAATGCTAGTGAACGAAGCACCAGAGCTGCTGAGAGACATTCAATGGTGGATAAAACTACTGAACTAAATCAACCTGTTTATATTAAGGATATTTTGACGTCAGAATGGAAAATGGGAAATGGAAATGCTGGGGGGAGAGGTTATGTTTATGTTTCAACAAGAATAGAAAAGCTGTGGGTTCCTTCTAAGTTCATAAAAATTAGAAATGACAAAGGGAGACCCGCTGAAGACTTTGTTGACACAGAAGAAAAAGGAGACTAACACAACCAACCAAATGGGTGATGTATATATTGTGGTGTTTATGTCTCTTATTTGGAGACAGCTTTGGAACTGGCTGGGACTAAAATGTCTATACAAAGCCAAGAACATTTAATTGGGTACTAATTTCTCATACTTAATACAGGCCATCCCTTATGAGGGCATGTATACAAAGTTATATTATAGTTTGATTAAGTGATCAAACTAACCTGAACTAATATTCATTGACCAAGCTGTATGCCCTACATGCTCCATGTGAATGTCTTTATAAAACTACCTGCTGCTTTTAAGTGTTATATGTTACAGGATGAAAGAAGAGAAACACAGCCTTAGCAAGATTCATACTCGGGGATGAAACTGCTTCTTTTAAAGACTTGCTTCCAGAACTTTTCCAGAACAGCTAGCTTGCCTGTCCAGCCTTTCTCACTGTCACAATTATGGTGTTAGCTAAGCTATGAACTTTCTCAGCACATAGTGACTTCAAGGCAAATGATGCCAGCTAGCTCTCCTTTGACTAAGCCAATTTTCCTATTTCCATTTAGGCCCCCAGATGGGAATTCTTTGCCCCAATTCAGCTGGAAGCAGACAAATGAAGATCATCATCCCAGTTCCTTATGTTGGGGTGGATCGTTCTGGTTACTTTAGAAATCTTTATGATTGTCACAAGGTTGAATATCTGAGAGAAAAGAGTTTTAATTGAACAAAAAGGGGGAAGTGTGAGAGAAAAGAGTTTTTTAATTAGACAAAAAGGGGGAAATGTTGTGGATAGCCCTAGCCACTTGTCATGGTAATTCCACTCCTGGGAGGGGCTGCGAAGGAGGAGTGAATCTTGTGTACCTTCTGTCCAATCTAATTTGTTAAATAAAGGCTAGAACCAGTGATTGGGCAGTAGAAGAGGAGTGGGAGGAGCCAGAGGTAGGGGAGGAGCCAGCAGAACAGTTGAAGAAGTTGGTAGTTGGGGGAAGAACAGAAGATGAAGAAGATCATGACCTAGAAAACTGCAGGTTGTAGGCATGCAGCATACATTTGTAATTAATTGAGTTGTGTCTTCCTTCCCACTGTCCACCACAAGTACGTCCTTTCCACTGTCCATCACAGGTAAGGCCTCTTCACTGTCCCCCATAGAGATGTCCTTATTACTGTCCACCATGGGGAAGTCCTGTCCACTGTCCACCACAGGCACATCCTCCCCACTGTCCTCCACAGAGACATACTCCACACTGCCCTCCAAAAAACATCCTCCTTATTGTTCACCAAAGGATCATCGTCCTGTGCACCACAGGAACATGCTCCCTACTGTCCATCACAAGGATGTCCTCAACACTGTCCTCTCCACTTAGATCCTCCCCACTGTCCACCACAGGGACTTCCTCCCCACTGTCTACCCCAGGGATATCCTTTCCACTGTAAACCACAAGGATGTCCTTCTCGTTGTTTAAGACAGGGAAGTCCTCCCCACTGTCCACCACAGGGACATCCTCCTCACTGTCCACAACATGGAAGTCCTCCCCACTATTCACAATCAGGGAAATCCTCCATACTGTACACTGCGGGACATCCACGTTACTGTCCAAGACAGGGACATCCTCCCCAATGTCCACCACAAGTACATTCTCCACAGTGTCTACCACAGGGATGTCATACACACTGTCCACCAGATGAATGTCCTTACTACTGTCCTCCAAAGGGACAATGCATGGCTGGCTAATACAGTGTTTATACCAAAATGAAAAGAACACGTCTTAACTCAAACTGCTCAAGTAACGTGCATTTAGTGTTTTCAGCTCCCTAATAGATTTTCTTTAACTCAGGTAGTACACATGCTTTTCTCCTTGGGTATTTTTACAGATGGCTACTGCCTTACATTCTATCATGCATTTTTGCTGCAATACAGTTACTTATTTGTATATGGTATACAAAAAATGAACAGTGCTTGGCTGGGGACTACAGTGTTTATACCAAAATCAAAAGAAAACATCTTAACTCAAACTTCACAAGTAATGTGCATTTATTTTTTTTTAGCTCTCTAATCATTGTCTTTAACTCAGGTAGTACATGTGCTTTTGTCCTTGGGTATTTTTACAGACAGAAACTGTCTTACATTTTATCATGTGTTTTACCTGCAATACAAGTACATATTTCTACATAGTATACAAAGGAAAGAACAATGCATGGCCAGCTAATACAGTGTTTGTACCAAAATCAAAAGAACACGTATTAACTTAAACTGCAGGAGTAATGTACATTTAGTGTTTTCCACTCACTAATAGTTATCTTTAACTCTCTGAAGTACACTTTTTTTTTCTTTTTAGGTATTTATACAGGTACGTCCTCCTCACTTTCCACCACAGAAACATTTTTTAAACAATCCACTACAAAGACATACACACCACTGTCCATCACAAATATGTCCTCCTTTATGTCACAGAGAAGTCCTCCCCAATTTCTCCACAGAGGTGTTCTCCCCATTGACCACGACAGGGAGGTCCTCCACACTGTCCACCACAGTGATATCTTTCCCACTCTCCTCCACTAGGACTTAATACTGTGCACGACAGTGAATTTCTCCCCACTGTCCACCACAGAAAAATCCTCCTGACTGTCCACCACAGGGACAATCTCCACAGTTATGTCCTTTCCACTTTCCAGCACAGAGATGTCCTCCAAACTGTCCACTACAGGTACCGACTCCTGTGTACTACAGGGACGTCCTCCCTACTGTCCACAACAGGGGTGTCCTCCCCTCTGACCACCACAAGGACATTCTCCAGAGTGTCCAAGACAGAGATGTCCTCCCCACTGCTCACCTCAGGGACATCCTTTCCACTGTCCACCACAGTGATATTCTCCCCACTGTCCACCACAGTTTCATCCTCCTGTGCACCAAAGGAATGTCCTCCCCATTGTCAACCACAGGGATGTCTTACCCACTGTCGACAACAGAGTCCTTCTCCACAATATCTAACATGGGGACATCATTACCTATGTCCACTATGGGTATGTCCTCCCCACTGTCCACCACAGAGACATCCTCCTGTATACCACAAGGACATCCTTATCACTGTCCAATACAGAGGCATCCTCCCCACTGTCCATCACAGGGACATCCTTCCCACTGTGAACCATAGATACATCCTCCCCACTGTGCACCACAGAGACATCCTCCTGTGCACAACAGAAACATCCTCACCACTGTCCATTACAGAGATGTCCTCCACACTATCCACCCCAGGAACATCCTTCCCACTGGAGACCACAGGGGTGTCCTTCTCATGGTCAACCACAGCGATGTCCTCCTCGGGCCAACAGCAGTGTCCTCCCCACTGTCCCCTACAGATGTCCTTTCTACTGTCCACAACATGGACATCCTCCCCACTTTCCAGCACACATATGTCCTTTCCAATGTCCACCACAGAAACGTCCTCTTCACTCTCACCAAAGAAACGTCCGCCCCAGAGTCCATCACAGTGGTTTCCTCCACATTGATGACCACAGAAATGTCCTCCCCACTCTCCACCACAGGGACGTCCTCCCCACTGTTTACCACAGGGGCATACTCCCCTCTGACCAACAAAAGCACGTCCTCCACACTGTCCAAGACAAAGATGTCCTGACCGCTATTCTTTACAAGGATATTCTCCCCACTGTCCATCACAGGGACGTCCTCCCCGCTGTCTAACACTGTGTCATTCTCCTGTGAACCACAGGGAGGTGTTTTCCACAGTCCACCACAGGAACATCATCCCTGCTGTGAACCACAGGAATGTCGTTCTCATTGTCCACCACAGAGATATTCTCCCCACTTTCCACCACAGGTATATCCTCTCCATTGTCCACCACAGGTAAGTCCTCCCCATTGTCTACCACAGGTATATCCTCCTCATTGTTCACCACAGAGTTGTCCTCACCACTGTCCTCCACAGGGATGTCCTCCACACTGTTTACCACAGAAATGTCCTCCCCTCTGTCTACCACAGAACATCCTTTACAATGTCCACCAAAGGGACATCCTCCTCACTGTACAACACAGGGAAGTTCTCCCCACTGTTCTCCATGAGAAGTCCTTTCCACTGTCCACCACGTGAACATCCTCCCCACTGTCAATGACAGAGATATCCTCCTTACTCTCCAACAGAGAGACATCCTTTTGTGCACCAATGGGACGTCCTCCCCTCTGACCACTACAGGGACCTCCTCCCCAATGTCCAAAATAGAGAAGTCCTCCTTAGTATCCACCACAGCAAAGTACTTCCCACTGTCTGCCGCAGATACGTCCTCCCCAATGTCCACCACAGGTATATCTTTCCCACTGTACACCACAGGGACATCCTCCTGTGTACGACAGGGACATCCTTACCACTGTCCACCACTTGGGCTTTCTACCCACTGTCCACCATAGAGTCTTGCTCCCCATTGTTCAAGACATGGACATCATTGCCACTGTGCACCACAAGGACATCATCCTATGCACCACAGGACATCCTCGCACTGTCTACCACAGAGATGTCCTCCCCACTATCCAACACTGTGTCATCCTCCTGTGCACCACAGGGAGGTTCTCCCCACAGCCCACCACAGGAACGTCCTCTCTACTGTGCACTACAGGGATGTCCTTCTCACTGTTCACCACAGAGATGTCCTCTCCACTGGCCACCACAAGGACATCATCCCCACTGTCCACCACAGTGGTATCCTCCCCAATTTCCACCACAGAGATGTCCTCCACACTGTTTACCACAGAAATGTCCTCCCCTCTGTCTACCACAGAACATCCTTTACAATGTCCACCAAAGGGACATCCTCCTCACTGTACAACACAGGGAAGTTCTCCCCACTGTTCTCTCGTGTCCTTTTTTCGCGGGCGAAGGGGACTCAAGAGGCGCGCGCAACAGGAATGTCCCCTCCACTGTCCACCACAGGGACAATCTTTCCACTATCCACCAAAGGGATGTGCTCTCCACTGTCCACCATAGGGACGTCCTATGCACGGTCCATTAGAGTGAAATCCTTCCCAATGTCCACCACAGGGACCTCCTCCCCTCTGTCCACTACAGGGACATACTTCCAACAGTCCACCACAGAAATGTCCTCCCCACTCTTCACCACAGGTATGTCCTCCCCATTGTCCATCACAGTAGTATCCTTCCCACTGACCACCACAGGGATGTCCTCCCCACTGTCCACCACAGGGACAACCTCCCTACTGTCCACCACAGGGATATCATCCCCACTGTCCACCAAATAGAAGTCCATCCCCTTGTTCATCACAGGTACCTCCTCTTCACTGTCCATTACAATGCTATCTTCCCCACTGTCCAACAGAGTTATGGCCTCCACACTGTACATCAAATTTAGGTCCTCTAAACTGCCCACCACAGGGACATCCTCCCAACTGTCCACCACAGGGATTTCTCCCCCAACTGTTCTCAACAGGAACATCCTCTGCACTGTCCATCACAGTGAAATCCTCCCCACTGTTGACCAAAAAGACCTCCTCCTTACTCTACACCACAGGGACATCCTTCCAGTGTCCACCACAGGGACCTGCTCCCCACTGTCCACCACTGTAATGTCCTCCCCATTGTAATCCACAGGAGCATCCTCCCCAGTGACCACCACAAGGATGTCCTCCCCACTGTCCAACACTGTGTCATCCTTCTCTGCTCCACAGGGACATCCTCCTCACTATCCACAACAGGGTCATTCTCCCTACTGTCCACCGCAGGAATTTTCTTTGCACTGTCCAACAGAGGAAAGTTTTCACCACTGTCTATTCCACAGGGACATCCTCTTCACTGTCCACCCAACTGAAATCCTCCCCTCTGTCCACAACATGGACGTCCTCCTGTGCACCACAAGGACGTACTTCACACTGTCCACCACAAAGATGTCCTTTGCACTGTCCACTACAGGGATGTCCTCCAAACTGTACATTACAGGCCCGTCCTCCTCACTGTCCACCACACAGACATCCTTCCAAATGTTTACAACAGGGACGTCCTTTTCACTGTCTACCACAGGGACATCCTTCCCACTGTCCACCACAGTGATGTCCTTTCTATGGATGGCCACAAGGAAGTCCTCCTCACCGTTTGCATCAGGGAAGTCCTCTCCACACTCCACCATAGTGAAGTCCTCCCAACTGTAAACAACAGGGACATCCTACTCACTGTACTCAACATAGAAGTTTTCTTCACTCTCCACTCAGGGACGTCTTCCATACTCTCCACTCAGGAAGGCTCTCCTTACTGTCTACCACATTGATGTCCTCCCAATGTCCACCACAGAAAAATCCTCCCCATTGTCCACATTGTCCAACAGTGATGTCATACCCACTGTCCACCACAGGAATGTCCTTCCCACTTTTCACCAAAGGGACAATGCAGGGCCGGTTAATACCATGTTTATACCAAAATCAAAATAACACATCTTAACTGAAACTGCACAAGTATCATGCATTTAGTGTTTTCAGATCTCTAATAGTTGCCTTTAACTCTCGTAGTACACATGCTTTTCTCTTTTTTTGTATTTATACAGATGTGTACTGCCTTTCATTGTATCATGCATTTTAGCTGCAATACAGGTATTTATTTGTACATAGTATATAAAACAAAGAACAATGCTTGGCCACATAATACACTGTTCATACCAAAATTAAAATAACATGTCTTAACTCAAACTGCACAAATATTGTGCATTTAGTGTTTTTAGCTTTCTAATAGTTGCCTTTAACTCAGGTAGTACCTTGTACATTGTACCTTGTGTTTTAGCTACAATACAGGTACTTATTTGTACATAGTATACAAAAAAAGAACAATGCATGGCTGGCTAATATAGTGTTTTTACCAAAATGAAAAGAACACGTCTTAACTCAAACTGCAAAAGTAAAGTGCATTTAGTGTTTTCAGCTCTCTAATAGTTGCCTTTAACTCATGTAGTATACATGTCTTTCTTCTTTTGTATTAATACAGATGGGTACTGCCTTTCATTGTATCCTGCGTTTTAGCTGCAATACAGCTAATTATTTGGACATAGATTCCAAAACAAAGAACAGTGCATGGCCGGCTAATACCCTGTGGCTACCCAAATATAAATAACACGTCTTAACCCAAAGTGCACAAGTAATGTGCATTTAGTGTTTTTAGCTCTCTAATAGTTGCCTGTAACTCAGGGAGTACATAGGTTTTTCTCCTTGGGTAGTGTTACAGACGGGAACTGCCTTACATTGTATCATGCATTTTAACTACAATACAGGTACTTATTTGTACATAGTATACAAAACAAAGAACAATGCATGGCAGGCTAATACTGTGTTTATACCAAAATCAAAATAACATGTCTTAACTCAAACTGCACAAGTAATGTGCATTTAGTGTTTTCAGCTCTCTAATAGTTGCCTTTAAGTCAGGTAGTACACATGCTTTTCACATTCTGTATTTATACAGGTAAGTCCTCCTCCCTTTCACCACAGAAACATTCTTCAAACTGTCTATCACAAAGACGTCTTTGCCACTGTCCACCAAAACCTGTCCTGCCAACTTTCCTCTACAGAGGCGTCATTTCCATTGACCATCACAGGACATCCTTACCACTGTCCACCACAGAGACCTCCTCCCCACTGTCCTCCACAGCAACATTCTCCCCACTGTTCACCATGAGGACTTAATTCTTTGCACAACAGTGATGTCCTCCCCACTGTCTACCATAGAAAAATCCTCCTCACTGTTCACCACAGGGACATCCTTCACACTGTCCACCACACTGATGTCCACAACACTGTAAGCCACAAGGACATCCTCCACAGTGTCTGAGACAAAAATGTCCCCCCACTGTTCAAAATAGGAACATTCTCCCCACTGTCCACCCCATTGATATTCTCTCCACTCTTCACCACAGTGTCATCCTCCAATGTACCAAAGGAATGTCACCCCACTGTCCACCGCAGAAACTTTTTCCTACTGTCCACAACAGAGACGTTCACGCCAGTGTTTACCATGGGGAAATCTTTCCCACTGTCCTCCACAGGGATGTCCTCCCCACTCTCCACCACAGTTACATTCTTCCCACCATCCTACAGAGACGTCCACCTCACTATCCACCCCAGGGATGATTCCCCACTGTCCACAAAAAGGACGTCCTCCTGTTTACCACATGTATGTCCTTAACACTGTCCACCACAGGGGCACCTTCCTGACTCTCACCACAGGGTCGTCTTTCCCAATGTCCACCACAGGGACATCCTGCCTACAGTGCACCACAGAGTCATCCTCCTATGCACAACAGGGACATCCTCACCACTGTCCATCACAGAGATGTCCTTCACCATAATCAACACAGGGACATCTTTCTTACTTTCCACCACAGGGTCAACCTCCTGTGCACCACAGGAATGTCCTCTCTACTATTCTCAAGGACGTACTCCACAGTGTCCACTACAGTGAAATCCTCCCCACTTTCCACAACAGGGATGGCCTCCCAACAGTTTACCTCAGGGACATATTCCCCACTGTCCAACACAGGGATGAACTACCCAAAGTCTACCATAGGAATGTCCACCCCATTGTTCACCACAGGGACATTCTTCCCACTGTAAATCACAGGGGCATCCTCCCAATTGTCCACCAAAAAGTATCCTCCCCACTGACCACCACAAGGATGTCCTTCTAACTGTCCAAGAGAAAGATGTCCTTCCCATTGTTCACCAGAGGGACATCCACCGTACAGTCCACCACAGGGATGTCCTTCCCACTGTCCACCACAATGATGTCCTCCCCACTGTGCACCACAGAGGCATCCACCTGTGCACAACAGGGATGTCCTCACCACTGTCCACCACAGAGATATCCTCCACACTAACCACCAAAGGAACATTTTTTCCACTTTACACGACAGGGTCATCCTCCTGTGCATCACAGGAATCTGCTCTCCACTATTCTCAAGGACATCCTTCCCAGAGTCCTCTAGAGTGAAATCCTCCCAACTGTCCACCACAAGAACATCCTCCTCACTGTGCACCACAGGCTCATCCTTCTCAGTGTCCACATCATGGACATCCTTCCCACAGTTTACAACAGAGATGTTATTCCCACTGTCCACCACAGGGACATCCTCCCCATGATCCACCACAAGCATGTCCTTCCCACTGTTCCCACCACTGAAATTTTTTCCACTGTCTACAACAAGGACGTCCTTCCAACTGTCCACCACAGGGATGTCTTTTCTACTTTCCACCACAAGGATGTCCTCCTCACTGTCCACAATAGGAAAGTCTTCCCCACAGTCCAAGACAGGGACATCCTCCCTACTGTAATCCACAGGGATGTCCTTCTCACTGTCCTCAACATGGAAGTCTTCCTGTCTGTCCTCTCATGGACGTCTTCCTTACTGACACCTCAGGGACAACCATCTTTCAGTCCACCACATGGTTGTCATGCCCAGTGTCCAGCACATGAACATCCTCCTCACTGTCCACCACAGGGACATCATACCTACTGTCCACCACAGGAATATCCTTTCACCTGTTCACCAAAGGGAAAATGCATGGCCAGCTAATACAGTGATTATACCAAAATAAAAGACCATGTATCAACTCAAACTACACAAGTAATGTCCATTTAGTGTTTTCAGCTCTCTAATAATTGCCTTTAACTCAGGTAATACACATGCTTTTCGTTTTTTGTATTTATACAGACAGGTACTGCCTTTCATTGTATCGTGTGTTTTAGCTGCAACACAGGTACTTATTTGTACATAGTATACATAACAAAGCACAATGCTTGGCTGGCTAATACAGTGTTCATACCATAATTATAAGAACATGTCTTAACTGAAACTGTACAAGTAATGTGTATTTAGTGTTTTCAGATCTCTAATAGTTGCCTTTAACTCAGGTAATACATGTTTTTCTTTTTTTGTATTCATACATGGGTACTGCCTTTCATAGTATCCTGCATTTTAGCTGCAATACAGGTGCATATTTGTACATAGTATAAAAAACAAAGAACAATACTAGGCCGGCTAATTCAGTGTTTATACCAAAATCCAAATAACATGTCTTAACTCAAACTGCACAAGTAATGTGCATTTAGTGTTTTCAGCTCTCTACAAGTTGTCTTTAACTCACATACTACACATTTTTTTTCTCCTTGGGAATTTTTATAGACAAGAACTGCCTTACATTGCATCATGAATTTTAGCTACAATACAGGTACTTATTTGTACATAGCATGCAAAACAAAGAACAATGCATGGCCAGCTAATACAGTGTTTATACCAAAATCAAAGAAAACGTCTTAACTCAAACTGCAAAAGTAACATGAATTTAGTGTTTTTTAGATCCCTATTAGTTGTCTTTAACTCATGTAGTACACATGCTTTTCTCCTTTGGTATTTATACAGGTACGTCCTCCATCCTTTCCACCACAGAAACATCCTTCAAACTGTCCACCCAAGGACATATTTGCCACTGTCCACCACAAAAACGTCCTTCCCACTTTCCTCCATAGAGGCATATTTCAATTGACCAACAAAGGACATGCTTACAACTCTCCACATAGGGATATCCTCCCCACTGTCCAACACAGTGACATTCTCTCCACTGTTTACCATGAGGACTTAATCTTGTGCACCACAGTGACATCCTCCCCACTGTCTACCATAGAAAAATCCTCCCCACTGTCCACCAAAGAGATGTTATGCAAACAGTAAACCAAATAAACTTTCTCCAAACTGTCCACCACAGGGATGTACTCCTGTGTACCACAGGGATGTACTCCCCACATTCCACCACAGGGGTGTCCTCTCCACTGACCACCACAAGGACATCCTCCACACTGTCCAAGGCAGAAATGTCTTCCCCACTGTTCAATAAAGAGACATCCTCTTCACTGTCTACTGCAAGGATATTCTACACAGTCTCCACTAGAGTGTTGTCCTCCTGTGCACCAAAGGAAAGTCCTCCCCACTGTCCACCACATGGATGTCTTCCCCACTGTCCACAACAGATACGTTTCCCCAATGTCCACCACAGGGACATCCTTCCCACTGTCGATGACAGGCATGTCATCCCCACTGTCCACCACAGGTACATTTTTCTTACCTTCCAACACAGAGATGTCCACCCCACTGTCCACCACAGAGATGTTTTCCCCACTGTACACCACAGGGACGTCCTCCTGTATACCACAAAGATTTCCTTACCATTCTCCACCACAGGGTGTCCTCCTCATGGTCCACCACAGGAACGTCATTCCCACTTTGCACCACAGGCAAATCCTCCAAACTACACAACAGAGACATCCTCCTGTGGACAACAGAAACATCCTCCTCACAGTCCTCAAAGAGATGTCCTCTGAAATGACTACCACAGAATAGTCCTCTTACTGTCCACCACAGCGACTTCCTCCTATGCACCAAAGGAATGTTGTCCCCACTTCCCACCACAAGGATGTATGCCCCACAGACCACCAATGTGAAATTCTCCCTAAATTCCACCACATGGATGTCCTCCCCTCTGTCCACCACAGGGATATCCTTTCCACTGTCCACAACAGGGTTGTCCTCCCCACTGTGCACCACATGTATGTTCTTCCCACTGTCTACCACAGAGATGTTCACCTCATTGTCCACCACACGGATGTTTACCCCATTGTCAACCACAGGGACGTCTTCCTGTGTACAACAAAGATGTCCTTACCACTGTACACCATTGGGGCGTCCTCCCAATTGTCCACCAGAAGGATGACCATCCATTGTCCACCACAGAGACATTCTCCCCACTCTGCACCAAAGGGACATTGTTGTGTGCATGAGAGAGATGTCCTCCTCACTGTCCACCACATGAACGTCCTTGCCACTGTCCACCACAGGGACATCCTCTGCACTGTCTACTACATGGATATCCTGCCCATTGTACACCTTAGGGACATACTCTCCACAGTCCACCACAGGAATGTCCTTCCCACTGTCCATCACAGGGACATCTTCCCCAATGTCCACCATAGGGACATGCTCCACACTGTCCACAACAAAGACGTCCTCCACACTGTCCATTATACTTATGTTCTCCTCACTGTCAAACACAGGGAAGTCCTCTCCTCTGTCCACCACAAGGATATCTTCCCATTGTTCAACACAAAATGTCCTTTCCACTGTCCACCACAGAGACATCCTTCCCACTGTCAAACCCATGGACATCTTCCTCATTGCTCATCACAGGAAAGTCCTTCCCACTTTCCACCAAAGGGACATCCTTCCCACTGTCCAACACAAGGACTTCCTTCCCACTGTCAACCACACAGACCTCCACCCCACTGTCCACCACAGAGATATCCTCCCCACTGTCCAGCACAGAAATGTACTCCCCACTCTCCACCACAGTGTCATCCTCCCCACTGCCCACCACAGGGACTTTTTCTAACAGCACACAACAAGGACGTCCTCCTCACTGTCCACCAAAGAGATGTCCTCTATACTGGCCACCTCAGGGATTTCCTTCTTAACCTGTCCACCACAGACACATCCTTCCCAGTGTCCACCACAGGGACATCCTCCCCAATGTCCACCACAGGTGTGTCATACCAACTGTTCAAAACAGGGATGACTTTTCCATTGTCCACCAAATGGACAATGCATGGCTGGCTAATACTGTGTTTATACCAAAATCAAAACAAAATCTTAACACAAATTGCACAAGTAATGTGCATTTAGTGTTTTCTGCTTCCTAATAGTTGTTTTGATCTCACATAGTACACATGGTTTTCTTTTGGGTATTTATTTAGGTATGTCCTCTTCACTTTCCACTACAGAAACGTCCTTAAAACTGTCCACCACAAAGATGTCCTCGCCACTGTCCACCACAAAGACATTCTCCTGTGTACCACAGAGAAATCCTCCCCACTGTCTACCCCAGAGAAATTCTCACCACTGACCACCAAAGGGATGCCATCCACACTGTCCACCACAGAGATGTCCTACCAACTGTCCACCACAGGGACATCCTCACCACTGTCAACCACATTGACTTCTCTTGTGCACCACAGGGATGTCCTCCCCACTCTTCACCATAAAAAATCCTCCCCTTTATCTACCAGAGGAGTGTTTTCCCCACTTACAACCACACTGTCCAAGACACAGATGTGGTCCCCACTGTTCACCACAGAGACATTCTACAGTCTGTACACCAAAGGAATGTCCTCCACACTGTCCACCACATTGTTGTCCTCCTGTGCACCACACTCCCCACTGTCCACAACATGGAAGTCCTCCTCACTGTCCACCATAGTTAGATTCTTCCCACACTAAATGACACTGACGGCCTCTCCGCTGTCCATCACAGTGATGTTTTCCACACTGTCCACCAAAGGGATGTTCTGCTGTGTACCACAGATATGTCCTTACCACTGCCCACAAGAGGGATGTCCTCCTGTGCATGATAGGAAGTCCTCCCCACTGTCCACAAGGTCATCCTCCCCAGTGTCCACCACAGTGAAATCCTCACCACTGTTCACCACAAGGACTTCCTCCACACTGTCCACCCTAGGGACATCTTTTCCACTGTCCACCACAGGGACGTCCTCCCACTGTCTGCTACAGTGAAGTCCTTCCCACGCTCCACCTCAGGGTTGTCCTCACCACTGTAAACCTCAGGGATGTCCTTCCCAGTATCTACCACAAGGACATTCTTTCTACTGTCCACCACAGAAACATTTCCTCACTGTCCACCACAGAGTTGTGCTATCCACTGTCCACAACAGAGATGTCCACCACAAAAAATTCTTCCGCAAGGTCCATCACAGGGATGTATTCCTCACTGTCTACCACAGGCATCGCCTCCCAACTGCCTACCACAGAGACATGCTCCCCACTCTCCCCCAAAGTAAATCCTCTCCACTGTCCACCACAGGGATGTCCTGCCCACTGTCCACACCAGAAATGTGCCCCTCACTTTTCAAAACAGGTAAATCCTCCCAAATGTCCACCACAAGGACATCATTTCCACTGTCCCCTTCAGGGACATCCTCCTATGTACCACAAAAACTTCCTCACCACTTTCTCCACATGGGCATCCTAATCACTGACCACCACAGGCACATCCTTCATACTGACCACCACTAGGACCCCCTTTCCACTGTCCACCACATGGACATCCTCCTTACTGTCCACCACTTTTATGACCTTCTGTGCAACACAGGGACGCCCACCCAATTGTCCACCATAGAAATATTTATTCCACTGTCTACCACAGGAATGTCCTCCTCTCTATCCACCACAGGGATGTCCTCCCATGCAACAGAGGGATATTCTCCACTTTGTGCACAACAGGGACGTCTTCCTCACTGTCCACTACAGTGAAATCCTCCCTACTGTCCACCGCAGGGAAGTTCTCCCCACTGTGCACCGCAGGGATGTCCTCTCCACTGTATCCATAAGGACTTTCTCCCCACTCTCTACCACAGGCATGTACTCTTCACTGTTTACCATTGGAATGTCCTCCTCACTGTCCACAACAGGAAAGTCCTCCTCAATGTTCATAACAAAGACATCCTCCCAATTGTCCACCACAGGGATGTCGTACCCACTCTCCACCACAAGGACATCCTCCCAACTCTCCACCACAGGGATGTCTCCCCCACTGACCACCACAAGGACATCCTCCACACTGTCCAAAACAGAGATGTCCTTTCCACTGTTAACCACAGGGACATCTTCCCCACTGTCCACAACAGGGAAGTCTTCCTCACAACAGTGATGTCCTCCTGTGCACCACAGGAATGTTTCCCCACTGTCCACCATAGTGAAATCTTCCTCACTTTCTACCACAGGGATGTCCTCCCCACTGCCCAGCACAGGGATATACTTTCCACTGTCTACAACAGGGATAACCTCCCCACTGTCCACCACAGTTACGTTCTTCCCACCATCCATCACATAAACGTCCTCCCCACAGTACACCACAGTGAAATACTCCCCACTGTCAACCACAGGGACATCCTCCTGTGTACCACAAGGACGTCCTTACTATGGTCCAACACAGGAAATTCCTTCCCAGTTTCCACCACATGGAAGTCCTCTTCACAGTAAATGACTGGGACCTATTACCCACTGTCCACCACAAGGAATTTTTCCCCATTGTCCAACACAGGAAAGTTCTTTTTACTGTCTACAATAGGAATGTCCAGCACACTGTCCACCATAGGGACATACTCCCCACTGTCCACCAAAAAGTCGTCCTCCCCACTGTCCATTATATGTATGTCCACATTACTGTCAACCACAGGGAAGTCCTTTCCATTGTCCACCACAAGGACGTCCTTCCCACAGTTCACCACAAAGATGTCCTTTCCACTGTCCACAAAAAGGACGTCTTCCCCATTGTCCACCACAGGAAACTTCTTCCCACTGTCCACAACAGGGAAGTCCTCCCCACTGTCAACCACCAGGACCTCCTCCCCACTGTTATCCAGAGGGATGTCCTCCCCACTGTCTACCACAGAAATGTTGTCTTCAATGACCATCACAATTACATCCTCTACACATTCCAAGACAGAGATGTTCTCCCCACTGTTCACCACAAAGACATCCTCCTGACTGTCCACCAGAGGAATTTCCTCAACACGGTCAACCACAGTGTTGTCCTCCTTTGTACCACAGGGATGTCTTCCCCACTGTCCAAAACAGGGACATCCTCCCCACTGTCCAAAACAGAGACGTCCTCCCCAGTGTCCACCACAGGAACATCCTTCTCATAGTCCACTACAGGGATGTTTTCCCCACGTTCCACCACAGGTACATTCTTCCCACCATCCATGACAGTAATGGCCTACCCACTGTTTAACATATGGTTTTTTTTTTACTGTCCAGCACCCGGACATCTTCTTATGTACCACAGGGATGTCCTTACCACTGTCCACAACAAAGATGTCCTCCTCACTGTCCACCACAGGGACATCCTCCTGTGAACCAAAGGAACGTCCTCCCTACTCTCCACAAGGTAATCTTCTCCAGTGTCCACCACAGTGAAATCCTCCCCATTGACCATAACAGGGACGTCTTCCCTATAGTTCAACATAAGGACAATCTATCCACTGTCCACCACAGGGACATCCTTCCCACTGTCCACTACAAGGAAGACCTCCCTACTGTCAACTACAGGGATGTCCTCCTCACTGTAAACCTGAGGGGTGTCCTCCCCAGTATCCACCAAAAGGATATCCTAGCCACTGTCCAACATTGGGATGTTCTTTTCACTGTCCACCACAGAGATGTCCTAACCACCATTCACAACAGAGATGTTCTCCCCACAGTTGACCACAGATAATTCTTTCCCACTGTTCACCACAGCAATGTCCTCCTCTCTAACCCCAAAGGGATGTCCTCCCATGTATCACAGGGATGTCTCCAAAACAGGCATGTCCTTTCCACTGTTGACACCAGTAAAATCTTCCCTACTGTCCACAACAGGAATGTTCTCCCCACTTTCCACCACAGGGACATCCTCCCCACTGTACACACAGTGACTTCCTCCCCATTCTGTAGCACAGGGTTGTCCTCACCACTGTCTACCACAGGGACATCATCATCACTGTCCATAGCAGGGAAGACCTCCTTACTGTGAACCACAAATATGTCCTCCCCACTGTTCACCACAGTGACCTCTCCCAGTGTCCACCACAGGGACATCCTCCCAACAGTCCACCACAGGGACACCATACAAACTGACCACCACAGGTACATCCTTTTCACAGTCCAACACAGGTACATATTCCTAACTGTCCACCAAAGCGATGTTCTCCCACTGACCACCACAAAGACATCCTCCACACTGTCCAAGACAGAGATGTCCTGTCCACTGTTCCCCACAGTGGCATCTTCTCCACTGTCCAACACAAGGAAATCCTCCGTACTTTTAACCACATTGTCATCTTCCTGTTCACCACAGAAACATCCTCCCTACTGTCCACCAGAGGGACATCATACCAACTGTCCACCACAGGGACATCCTCCTCACTGACAAAGAGATGTCCACAACACTGTCCATCACAGAAAAGTACTCCACATCACAGAGGCTTCCTCCTGTGCACCACAGGAACGTCCTCCACACTGCACACCACAAGGATGTCCTCTGCACTGTCCACAACTGGAATGTCTTTTCCACTGTCCACCACAGGTATGTTCTTCTCACCATGCACCACAGAGAGGTTCACCTGAGTGTCCACCACAGGGATGTTTTCCCCACTGTAAAACACATGGATATCCTCCTGTGTACCACAAGGACTTCCTTACCTCTGTCCACCAGAGGGCCATCCTTTCCACTGTTCACCACAGGGACGTCATTCCACTGTCCACCACAGAGACATCCTCCCTACTGTGCCCCACAAGGAAATCCTCCTGTGCAAAACAGATACATCCTCACTACTGTCCATCACAGAGATGTCCTCCGCACTGTCCACCACAGGGACATCCTTCACACTGACCACAACAGAGATATTGCCTTGTACACCATAGACCTGTCCTTTCCACTGTCCACCACAGGGATGTCCTCCCTACTGTCCACCACAGGGATATCCTTCCCATTGTTTTATAAAATATGTCCTCCCCACTGTCCACCAAAGGTACTTTCTTCCTACCATCCACCAAAGAGATGTTCACCCCAATGTCCACCAGAAAGATGTTCTCCCCACTGTCCACCACAGGGACGTCCTCCTGTGTACTGCAAGGATATCCATACCACTTTCCACCAAAGGGGTGTCCTCTCCACTGTCACCACAGGGATGTCCTTGCCGCTGTCCACCACAGGAATGTCATTCCCACTCTATCAGAGGGACATTCTCCACACTGTCCAACATTGGGACATACTTTCCACTGTTCACCACAGGGACGTTCTCCCCAATGTCTACTACAGTAAAGTCCTCCCACTGTCCACCACAGGGATGTCCTCCCCACTGTCCACCACAGGTACATTCTTCTCACAATGCACGACAGTGACGGCCACACCACTGTCCAACTTATGGATGTTTTCCCCACTGTCCAACACAGGGACCTTCTCCTGTGTACCACAGCAATGTCCTTATCACTGTCCACAACAGAGGTGTCCTCACCACTGTCCAAAATGGGGATGTCCTCCTGTAACCTAATGGAAGTTCCTCCCCACTGTCCACAAGTTTGTCCTCTCCAGTGTCCACCACAGTGAAATTCTCCCCACAGGACGTCCTCCTGAGTACCACAAGGACATCCTTACCACTGTCCACCACAGGGGTGTCCTTTCCACTGTCCACAACAGAGACATCCTCTGCAGTGGGCACCACAGGAACATCTTCCTGTGCACAACAGGGATGTTCTCACAACTGTCCACCACAGAGATGTGTTTTGCACTGTCCACCACAAGGACATCCTTCACATTGTCCTGCACAATGATGTCCTCCCCACTGTCCACCAAAGTTATGTTCTTCCCACCATCCACCAAAGGACTGTGTCCCTCACTGTCGACCAGAGGGATGTTTTCCCCACTGTCCACTACAGGGATGTCCTCCTGTGTAGCCCAAGGACGTCCTTACCACTGTCCACCACAGGGGTGTCCTCCCTAGTGTCCACCAGAGTAACGTTGTTGCCACTGTCCACCACAGGTATGTCCTCCTCACTAATCACCACAGGCATGTCTTCCCCATTGTACACCTTAGGGACATACTTTCCACTGTCCACCATAGGAAATTCCTTCCCACTGTCCACCACAGGGACATACTCCCCACTGTCCACTACAAAGATGTCCTCCCCACTGTCCACTATACCAATGTCTTCTTCACTGTCAACCACAAAGAGGTCCTCTCCACTGTTTACCACAAGGATGTCCTCCTTACTATCCACCACAAGGATGTCCTCCCTATTGTCCACCAAAGTAAAGTCCTTCCTACTGTCCACCACAGGGATGTCCTCCCCATTGCCCACCACAGAAACTTTTTCCCAATGCCTACCACAGGACGTCCTCCTCACTGTCCACCACATAGATGTCCTCCCCACTGTCCACCTCAGTGACATACTCTTTCCTGTCCACCACAGTGACATTTTTCACAGTGTCCACCACAAAAACATCCTCCCCACTGTCCAGCACAGGGGCGTCATACCAACTGTCCTCCACAGGGATGACTTCTCCACTGTCCACCAAAGGGATAATGCATGGCTGGCTAATACAGTGTTTATACCAAACTCACAAACACTTCTTAACACAAACTACACAAGTAACGTGCATTTAGTGTTTTTTGCTCTCTAATATTTGTTTTTAACTCAGGTAGTACAAATGCTTTTCTTCTTGGGTATTTATCAAGTTACATCCTCTACATTTTCCACCACAGTAACGTCCTTCTAACTGTCCACCACAAAGACATCCTCGCCACTGTCCAAGACAAAGATGTTCTCACGTGTACCACAGAGAAAACCTCCCCACAGTCCACCACAGAGAAGTCCTCCCCACTGACCACCGAAGGGACATCCTCCCCACTGTTCACAACAGAGACATTTTCCCCACTGTCCTCCAAAGGGATGTCCTCCTCACTGTCCACCACAAGTACATTCTTCTCACCCTCTACGACAGTGACGGCCACCCCAATGTCCATCACAATGTTGTATTTCCCATTGTCCAACACAAGGAGATTCTCCTGTTTACAACAAGAATGTCCTTACCACTGTCCAAAACAGAGGTGTTCTCTCCACTGTCCACCAGAGCGACGTCCTCCTGTGCACCATAGTAACATCCTCCCCACTATCCACAAGGTAGTCCTGCCCAGTGTCCAACACAGTGAAATCCTCCCCAATGTAAACCTCAGAGATATCCTTCCCAGTATCCACCACAGGGACATACTTCCCACTGTTCACCACAATGTTCTCCTCACTGTACACCACAGAGATGTCCTACCCACTGTCCACAACAGGGTTGTCCTCCATAGTGTCCACCAGAAAGAATTCTTCCCCACTGTCCACCACAGGGATGTATTTCTCCTGGTCCAACACAGGCATTGCTTACCAACTGCCTACCACAGAGACGTGATCCTAACTCTCCACAAAATTAAATCCTCTCCATTGCCCACCACAGGGATGTCCTGCCCACTGTCCATCACAGAAATGTCCACATCACAGTCTACAAGAGGGAAGTCCTTCCCACTGTTCACCAGAGGGACGTCATTCCCGCTGTCTACCAGAGAGACATCCTGCTACGTACCACAGAGACTTTCTCACCACTTTCCTCATCCAGTGCATCCTAAACAGTGACCACCACAAGGACCTCCTTCCCACTGTCCAACACAGGGACGACCTTCTATGCACCACAGGGACGTCCACACAATTGTCCACCACAGATATGTTCTTTCTACCGTCCACCACAGGAATGTCCTTCCCTCTATCTACCACAAGGATGTCCTCCCGGGCAACACAGCGATATCCTTCACTTCATCCAAAACAGAGATGTCCTCCCCACTGTAATCCACAGTGAAATCTTCCCTACTGTCCAACAAAGGGAAGTTCTCCACACTGTCCACCATAGGGATATCCTCTCCACTGTAGCCACGGGGACCTCCTCCTTACTCTACCACAGAGATGTACTCGCCACACTCTACCACAGGGATGTCCTCCTCACTCTCCACAACAGGTAAGTCCTCCTCAATGTCCAGCAAAATACATTCTTCCACTGTCCACAACAGTGATGTACTAACCAGTGACTACCACAGGGACATCCTCCCAACTGTCCACCACAGGGACATCATACTCACAGTTCACCACAGGTACATTCTCTCCACTGTCCACCACAGGTATGTCCTCCTCACAGTCCACTACAGGAATATCCTACATACATTCCACCACAGAGACATCCTCCAAACTGTCCACCACAGGGATTGACTCCTGTATACATCAGGGACGTCCTCCCCACTGTCTAACACAGGGATGTTTTTCCCACTGACCATCACAAGGACTTCCTCCAAACTGTTCAAGACAGAGATGTCCTCCCCACTGTTCACCACAAGGACATCCTGCCGAATGTCAACCACAGTAATGTCCTCTACACTGTCCACCACAGTTTTGTCCTCCTGTGTACCACAAAGATGTCCTCCCCACTGTCCAAAACAGGGACATCCTCCCCACTCTTTACAATGGAGACATTCTCCCCACTGTCCACAACAGGGACATCCTTCCCACTGTCCACTACAGGGATGTCCTCCCCACTGTCCACCACAGGTACATTCCTCCCACTGTCCAGGACAGTGCTGGGCAGTCCACTGTCAAACACATGGATGTTTTCCCCACTATCCACCACAGAAACCTCCTCCTGTGTACCACAGGGACATCCTTACCACTGTCCAAAACAGAGGCGTCGTCCCCAATGTCCACCAAAGGGACGTCCTCCTGTGCACAACAAGAATGTCCTCCACACTGTCCACAGGGTCATGTTCCCCAGTGTCCACCAGTGAATTCCTCCCCACTGTCCATTACAAGGCCATCCTCCCCACTGTCTAACATAAGGACATCCTTTCCACTGTCTGCCACAGGGACATCCTTCCCACTGTCCACCCCAGAGACTTAGTTTCTACTGTGCACCACAGGGACATTCTCCTGTGCACAACAGGGATGTCCTCACCACTGTCCACCACAGAGATGTCCCCCACACTGTCCACCACTGGGACATCCTTCACACTATCCATCATGGGGACATCCTCTTATGTACCACAGATCCCTCCATCCCACTGTTCACCACAGGGACGTGCTCCCTACTGTCCACAACAGGTATATCCTTCCCACTGTCCTCCACAGGGATGTCCTCCCCACTGTCCACCACTGATAAGTTCTTCCCACCATCCACCACAGAGATGTCCACCCCACTGTCCACCATAAGTATATTTTCCCCACTGTCCACCACAAGAATGTTTTCCCCACTGTCCACTACAGGGACATCCTCCTGTGTACCACAAGGATGTCCTTACCACTGTCCACCAAAGGAGCATCCTCCCCACTGTCCACCACAGGAACATCCTTCCCACTGTCCACTACATGGACATCATCCTTACTGTCCACCACAGTGATGTACTCTTCAGTGTACTCCATAGGGTATACTCCCCACTGTCCACCACAGGAAAGTTTTTCCCACTGTCCATTACAGGGATGTCCTCCACACCGTCAATCACCTGGACCTCCTCTTAACTGTCCACCACAAGGATATCCTTCCCATTTTCCACCACAGGAAAGTCCTTCCCACTGTCCACCACAGGAACATCTTCACTGTCCACCATAGGGATATACACCCAAATGTCTAATGCAAGGACGTCCTCCCCACTTTCCAACAAAGGTCATCCTTCTCATATTCCATTACAGGAAAGTCCTTCTCACTGTCTACCACAGGGATGTCCTATCCACTGTCAATCACGCAAACCTCCTCTCCACTATCCACCACAGGGATGTCCTTCCCTCTGTCCAGCATAGGGAAGTATTCCCCACTCTCCACCACAGGGACATCCTCCCCACTGCCCACCACAGGGATTTCCCCTCCACTGCCTACCACAGGGATGTCCTCCTCACTGTCATACACAGGTACATCCTCCCCACTGTCCACCACAGAGGCATGATAACAACTGTCCACCACAGGGATGTCTTTTCCACTTCCACCAAATGGACAATGCATGGGCAGCTAATACAGTGTTTATACCAAAATCAAAGGACACATCTTAACTCAAACTACACAAGAATTGTGTATTTAGAATTTTCAGCACTCTTATAGTTGTCTTTTTTTGTTTTGTTTTGTTTTGTTTTGTTTTGTTTTTTGAGACAGGGTTTCTCTGTGTAGCCCTGGCTGTCATGGAGCTCACTCTGTAGACCAGGCTGGCCTTAAACTCAGAAATCCGCCTGCCTCTGCCTCCCAAGTGCTGGGATTAAAGGCATGTGCCACCACCACCTGGCTCATCTTATAGTTGTCTTTAACTCAGGTAGTACACATGCTTTTCTGATTGGGTATTTATACAAGCACATCCTCCCCATTTTCCACCATAGTAACGTCCTTCAACCTGTTTACCACAAAGACATCCTAGTCACTGTCCACCACAAAGACGTCTTCCTGTGTACCACAGAGATGTCCTCCCCACTGTCCACCAGAGATGCGTCCTCCCCATTGACCACTACAGGTATGTTGTCCACACTATCCACCATAGAGATGTCCTCCCACTGTCCAGACTGAGACATCCTCCACACTGTCCACCACAGGGACTTACACGTGTGTACAACAGGGACATCCTCCCCACTGTCAACCACAGGAGAGTCCTCTTCACTTACCACCACAAGGACGTACTTCACAATGTCCACGACAAGGACATCCTTTCCACTGTCCACCATAGAAATGTTTGTCCCACTGTTCACCACAGGTAAGTTCTTTCTACTGTCCACCAAAGAGATGGGGACCACACTCCCCATCACAGAGATATTTTCCCCATTGTACACAACAGGGATGTCCTCCTGTGTACCACAGGGACTTCCTTACCACTTTCCACCACAGGGGGATCCTCCCCACTGTCCACCACATGGACTGTCTCTCCACTGTCCACCACAGGGATATCCTCCTCACTGTACTCCACAGGAACATCCTTCTTTGCAAAACAGAGACATCCACACCATTATCCAACACAGGTACATCCTCACCACTGTCCACCATATGATGTCTTCCCCACCGCCCACCACAGGGATATCCTCCCCACTGTCCACCATAGGAACATCCTTTCCACTGTCCATCATAAGGAGGTGTACACCACTGTGTACCATAGGGAAGTCTTCCCCACTGTCCACAACAGGGATGTCCTCACCACTGTAAGCCACAGGGATGACCTTTTTACTATCCATCACAGGTACATCCTTCCCACTGTCCACCACAGGGACATTCTCCTCAATGTTCACCACAGCGATGTCCTCCCCACTGTCCACCACAGGGAAATCTTCCCTACTGTCCACCACAGGAACAAAATCCTGTGCACCACAGGGACATACACCCATCTTTGCACCACAAAGTTGTTTTTTCCACTGCCCACCACAGAAACGTCCTCCCCACTCTCCACCACAGAAAAGTCCTCCTCATTGTTCACCACAGAGATGTCTTAACCAATGCCCACTGAAGGGATGTCCTCCTGTGCACCACAAAGAAGTCCTCTTTACTGTCCACCGCAGAGATATCCTCCCCTCGCTCCACCACATAGACTTTTTTCCACTTTCCACCACAGGGACATCCTCCCCACTGTCCACAACAAGGACGTCATCCCCCCTGTCCACACAAAGTTGTTTTTTTCACTGCCCAACACAGAAACGTCCTCCCCACTTTCTACCACAAAATTCCTCCTCATATCTACCACAGAGATGTCTTCACCACTGTCCCCCAAAGGGACATCCTCCTGTGCACCACAAGGATGTCTCTCCACTGCCCACCACAAAGCTGTCCTCTCAACTCTCCACCACATAGACATTTTTTCCCACTTTCCACCACAGGAACATCTTCCCCACTATCAACCACAAGGACATCCTCCCCGCTGCCCACCACCAGAACATCCTCTTTACTGACCACAACAGTGAAGTCCTTCCCACTGTCCCAGACAGAGACATCCTCCCCACTGTCTGCCACAAAGAAATCCTCTTCTGCACCAAGGGTACCTCCTCCCCATTGCCCAGTACAGGGAATTCATCCCCCCTGTCCACATTAGGGACATCCTCCCCAGTGTCCACCACAGGTACGTTCTCCACACTGTCCAACACAGGTACGTTCTTCTCATTGTCCACAACAGAAATGTCCTCACCACTGTCCAACATAGAAATGTCCTCCTCAAAGTCCGCCACAGAGACATCCTCCTGTGTACCGCAGGGACATCCTCTTCATTGTCCACCACAGGGAAATCCTCTCCACTGTCCACCACATGAACATCCTCCCCACTGGGCACCACAGAAATGTCCTTGCCACTGTCCACCACAAAGATGTCCTCCTGTGCACCAAAGGGACATCCTCCCCACTGTCCACCAAGGGATGTCATCCCCACTGTCCACAACAGAGACGTCCTACCTACTGTCCACCACCGGGACATACTTCCCATAGTCTGCCAAAGGGACATCCTCCCCATTGTTATCACAGGAATTTTCTTCTCACTGTCCACCACAGAGACATCTGCGCCACTGTCCACCAAATGGACATCTTTCCCACTGTCCTCCACAGAGATGTCCACCACACTGTCCACCACAGAGACGTCCTCCACATTGTCCACCACAGGGACTTACTCCTGTGTACCACAGGGACATGCTCCCCACCCCCACCACAGGGGTGTCCTCCCCACTGACGACCACAAGGTCATCCTCCATGCTTTCTTATACAGAGATATCCTCTCCAAAGTTAATCACAGTGACATCCTCCTGACTGTCCACCACAGAAATATCCTCCTTACTGTCCACCATTTTATTGTCCTGCTTTGCTGAACAGGGATGTTCTCCGCATTGTCCATGACAGGGACTTCCTCCCCACTGTCCTTAACAGAGATGTCTTTCCCACTGTCCACCACAGGGACATACTTTTTACTGTCCACAAAAGCAATGTCCTCCCCACTGTCCATGACAGTTAGGTTCTTCGAACATTCTACCACAGAGATGGGCACTAACTGCCTATCACAGGGATGTTTTATCACTGTCCACTACAGAGACATCCTCTTTTGCACCACAGAGATGTCTTTACCACTGGCCACCAAAGGGCCCTCCTCCCCACTGTCCACCACAGCAATGTCCTCACCAATGTTCACCAAAGAAACATGGTATCGACTGTCCAACACAGGAATATCCTTTCCAATGTCCACCACAGTGTTGTCCTTCTGTGCACCACAGGGACATCCTTGCCACTGTCCACCATAGGGACATTCTCCCCACTGTTCAAAACAGAGATGCCTTTTCCACTCGCCAACACAGGGACATCCTGTCTACCACAGGAACGTCCTAACTGTCCACCACAGTGAAGTTCTCCCAACTGTCCACAACAGGCACGTCTGCCTCACTGTCCTCACCAGAAAAGTTAACAGTCCTCACCACTGTTAACTCAGGGCCATCCTTTTTATTGTCCATCACAGGGACATTTTTCCCACTGTCCACAACAGGGACGTCATACTCACTATCCAGCACAGAGACAGCCTCACCACTATCCACCACAAAGACGTCCTCCTGTGTACCACAGGAATGTCCTCCCCACTGTCCACCACAGATGCATCCTCCCCCATTGACCACCACTGGGATGTCCTCCACACTGTCCACTACGGTGATTTCCTCCCAACTGTCCAACACAGGGATGTCCTCCAAACTTTCCACCACAGGGAAGTCTTTCCCACTGTCTATTACAGGGAAATCTTCCCTACTGTCCACCACAGGTACATATTCCTCACAGTCCACAACAGGCATGGCCTCTCCACTGTCTTCCACAGAGTCATGCTCCCCACTGCTCAACAAAGAAAAGTATTCTTCACAGTCCACCACAGGGATGTCCTCCCCACTGTCCACCACAGAAATGTCCTCCTCACTGTTCATAACAGAAAAGTCCTCCCAACTGTCCACCACAGAGACATCATTCCCACTGTCCACCACAGTGACTTCCTCCTATGTACCACAGAAACTTCCTCAGCACTGTCCTCCACAGGGGCATCCTCAACTCTGACCACCACAGGGAAATCTTCCATACTGTACACCACAGGGACATTCTACTTTCTGATACAGGCAAGTCCTCCTCACTCTCCTCAACAGAGAAATCCTTGCCACTGTCCACTCAGTAATGTACTTTTTACTGTCCACTACAGGGATGTCCTCCTCAGTGTCCATCACATGGACATCCTCCCCAATGGTCACCACAGGGATGTCATACCCACTGTCCACCACAAAGACATTTTTGCCACTGTCCACCACAAAGATGTCCTCTTGTGTACTGCAGAGATGTCCTTCCCACTGTCCACCACAGAGGCATCCTCCCCATTGAACACCACAGGGACTTCCTCCACACTGTGCACCACAGAGATACCCTCACAACTCTCAACCACAGAGATGTCCTTCCCACTGTCCACCACAGGGATGTATTTCTCACGGTCCACCACAGGCATGGCCTTTCCACTGTCCTCCACCGAAATGTCCTCACACTCCACAACAGAGAACTCATCCCCAATGTCCACTACAGGGACGTCATTTCCACTATCTACCAAAAGGAAGTCCTCCTATGTACCACAGGGACTTCCTCAGCACTGTCCTCCACAGGGGCATCCTCAACATTGAACACCACACGGACTTCTCATTGTCCACCAGAGGGACTTCCTCCCCACTGTCCACCAAAGGGACATCATCCCCACTTTCCACCACAGGGATGACTTCCTGTGCACCACAGGGATATCCACCAAACTGTCCACAACAGAGATGTTCTCCCCACTGTCCTAAACAGGAATGTACTCTCCTCTGTCCACCACAGGGATGTCTTTTTCACTGTCCACAACAGGTACATCTTCCAATGTATGAAATTGACGTCCACCCCACTGTACACCACAGAAACGTCCTCCCCACTGTCCACCACATGGAAATCCTCCCCACTGTCCATATTAGGAATGTCCTCCCCACTGTCCACCACAGGTATGTCCTCCTCAATGTCCACCACAGAAATGTCCTCTCAACTGTCCATGACAGTGATGTTTACCTGTGCACCTCTAAACCTCCTTTCTACTGTCCACCACAGAAATGTCCTCCCCACTGTCCACCAAATGGATGTCTTTCTCACTGTCCACCACAGGGACATCCTCCCCACTGTCCACCACAGGGACATCCTCCCCACTGTCCACCACAGGGACATCCTCCCCACTGTCCACTACAATTGCGTCATCCTTATTGACCACCAAAGGGATCTCCGCCTCACTGTCTACCACATAGACAGCCACCCCATTGTCTACCCCAGGAAAGTTCTCACCACAGTCAACCACAGGGCAACCACGGTCCAGGTAAGGGACATCTTCCCAAATTTGTGCGAAAGTTATATCCTCCCCACTGTCCAACAAAGGGATGTCCTCCTGTGCACCACAGGGATGTCCTCCAACTGTCCACAACAGAGATCTTCTTCCCACTGTCCACGACACGTACATTCTTCGAACAGTCCACTCCAGAGACAGGCACCCGACTCTTCATCACAGGGAGGTTTTTCCCAATGTCCATTACAGGGATGTTTTCTTTTGTACCACATGGACTTCCTTAGCACTGTCCACCAAAATGGCATCCTCCCCACTGTCCACCAGAGGGATATCTTCACTACTGGTCACCACAAGGACATCTTATCATCTCTCCAACACAGGAATGTCCTCCGCACTGTCCACCACAGTGTTGTCCTCCTGTGGACCACATGGACGTCCTCCCCACTGTCCACCACAAGGACATTCTCCCCACTGTCCAAAACAAAGGCATCCTCTCCACTGTCCACCACAGGGAAATCTTCCCCATTGTCCACCTTAGAAACATCCTCCCTACTGTCCACCACAGGTATATCCTCACCACTGTCCATCACAGGGACATCCTCCTGTGCACCACAGGGACATTCTCACAAATGTCCACAATGGAGATATTCTTGCAATTGTCCACCAGAAGAATATCTTCCACACTCTCCACAACAGGGACATCCTTCCCACTGTCCACCATAGTGACATAGTGACATCCTTTCCACTGTCCACCACAGGGATATTCTCCTCACTGTTTACTACAGAGAATTCTTCCTCATTGTCCACCTCAGTGAATTCCTCCCCACTACCCATGCCAGAGATATCCTTTGCACTGTAAACCACAGGGTTGTCCTCCCCACAATCCACCACAGTGGCATCCTTCCCACTGCCCAAGACAGGGACGATGACAGTGTTGTCCTCCTGTGCACTGCAGTGATTTTCTCCCCACTGTCCACAACAAGGATGTCCTCTCCACTGTCCAGAACAGAGACATACTCTCCACTGTCCACCACAGAGACATCCTTCCCACTGTCCAACACAGGGATGTCCTTCCCTCAGTCCACCACAGATACATTCTTCCCAACCCTTCATGACACTGACAGCCACCCCACTGCCCATCACACAGATGTCCTCCCCACTGTAAACCTCAGGGATGTCCTTCCCAGTATCCATCACCCGGACATCCTTCCCACTGTCCATCAGAGGGACGTTCTCTTCACAGTCCCCACAGAATTTTGCTACCCATTGTCCACAACAGGGATTTCCTTACCAGTGTCCACCACAAAGAATTATTCCCCAAGGTCCACCACAGAGAAGTATTCCTCACGGTCCACCACAGGCATGGCCTCCCCACTGCCTACCACAGAGATGTGCTCCCCACTGCCAACCAAAAAAATCCTCTTCACTGTCAACCACAGGGATGTTGTGCCCACTGTCCACCACAGAAATGTCCTTCTCACTTTCCAAAACAGGGGAGTCCTACCCACTCTCCACAACAGAGACATCATTCCCACTGTCTCCCACAGCGACATCCTCCTATATAACAGAGGTACTTCCTCAATACTTTCTTCAATCAGGGCATCCTAAACATTGACCACCACAGTGACATCCTCCACACTGTCCACCACAAGGATCTAATTTCCACTGTCCACCACATGGACATTCTCCTCGCTGTCCACCACAGTGATGACCTTCTGTGCACCACAGGGATGTCCACCCAATTGTCCACCAGAGAAATATCCTCCCGACTGTCCATCACAGGAATGTCCTTTCTTTATCCACCACAGGGATGTCCTCCTGTGCAACACAGAGATATCCTCCACTTTGTCCACAACAGGGACGTTCTCACCACTGTCCACCACAGTGAAATCCTCCCTACTGTCCAAGACAGGGAAGCTCTCCCCATTGTGCACTGCAGGGATGTCCTCTCCACTGTACCCACAGGGACCTCCTACCCACTTTCTACCACATGAATGTCCTCCCAACTGTCCACCACAGAAACAAACTCCTTTGGCCCACAGCAACATCCTCACCTCTGTACCCCACAGATGTCCTTTCCAATGTCCACAACTTGGACGTCCTCCCCACTGCCCAGCTCTTGTATGTCCTTTCCACTCTCCCCTACAGAAAAGTTCTCCCCAGTGTCCACAAAAGAAATATCCTCCCCACTGTTCATCACAGTGGTGTCCTCCCCATTGAACACCACAGAATCATCCTGTCCACTGTCCACCATAGAAATGTCCTCCCAACTGTCTACCAAAGGGAAGTCCTCTCTACTGTCCAACACAGCGTATTTTTCATATGTGGAACAGGGATATACTCCCCACTCTCCACCACAGAGACATCCTCCCCACTGCCTACCACAATGAATTCCTCCCCACTGTTCACCACAGAAACCTCCTCTGCACAGTCCACCACAGGGACATCCTTCCCACTGTCCTCCACAAAACGTCCTCCCCACTGTCCACCAGAGGGAAGTCCTCCACACTGTTTACTTAAGAGACCCCCACCTCACTGTTGACCACAAGAATATCCTCCCACTGTCCACCACAGGGACATACTTTCCATTGTGCACCACAAAGATATTGTCCCCACTGTCCAACATACTTATGTCCTACTCACTGTCAACCAAATTGAAAGTCCTCCCCACTGTCCACCAAAGGACATCATAACCACTGTCCAACACAAGGACTTTCTCCCCACTGTCCAAAACAAAAATGTCCTCCCCATTGTCCCCCACAGTGACAACGTCCCCACTGTCCACCACAGGGACGACCTCTTGTGCCCCACATGAACGTCCTCACCACTATCCCCCACAGATGTCCTTTCCACTGTGCACCACAGGGATGTCCTCCCCTCGTTCCACCACAAGGATTTACTTCTCACTGTCCACCAGAGTGATGTCCTCCTCACTGTTTAACTAAGGTACACCCACCTCACTCTGTCCACTACAGGGATATCCTCCCCATTCTTAACCACAGGGATGTGCTCTGAACACTCAACTTCCTGGACATCCTCCCCACTGTCCACCACAGGAATTTCCTTTCCACTATCCAAAACAAAAATGTACTCCTCACTGTCCACAATGGAGGATTCCTCCCAACTCTCCACAGGGACGTCATATCCACTGTCCATCACAGGGATGTCCTTTCCACTGTCCAAAACAGGGATTTCCTCCTCACTTTCCACCAGCGGGAAGTCCTCCCCACTGTCTACCACAGGGATGTCCTCCTCACTCTCCAACAGAGGAAAGTCCTCGACACTGTTTACATAAAAACCACGCACCTGACTGTCCACCACAGGGATGTCCTTTCCACTGTCCACAATAGGGATTTCCTCCTAACTGTCCACCATAGGGGTGTCCTAACCACTGTCCACCTCAGGTATGACCTCATCATTGTATACAAAAAAGAAGTCCTCCCCACTGTCCAGCACAGGGTTGTCCTCCAAACTGTTTACCTCAGGGATGGCCCCACTGTCCACCACAGAGACGACCTACCCACTGTCCACCAGAGGAATGTCCTCCCCACTGTCCTCCACAGGGACATATCCATATTGTCCACCACAAAGATGTCCTCCCCAATGTTCACCATACTTATGTCCTCCCCAATGTCAACCACAGAGAAGTCATCCCCACAGTCCACCACAAGGACATCCTGCTCACTATCCACCACAATGATGTCTTCCCCACTGTCTACCACAGGGATGTCTTCCTGTGCCAAACAACATCTTCCTTGCTGTCCCCCACAAATGTTTTTTCCACTGTCCACAACAGGGACATCCTCCCCACTGTCCATCACAGAATAGTCCTCTCGAATGTCCAAAAAAGAAAGGTCCTTCCCACTGTACATAACAGTGGCATCCTTCCCATTGACCACCATAGAAATGTCCTCTCCACTGTCCACAACAGGGACATACTTTCCACTGTCCACCACAGTGTCATCCTCATGTGCACCACAAAAACGTCCTTCCCACACTCCAAAACAGGGACATCCTCCCTACTGTCCATCAGAAGAACGTCCTCCCCACTGTCCACCACAGTGTTATCCTCCTGTGCACCACAAAGATGTCCTCTCCACTGTCCACGACTGGGACATCCTCACTTCTGTCTATCACAGGGACTTCCTCCTCACTGTGCACCACATAGATGTCCTCCACAGAAATGTCCCTCCAACTGTCCATGACAGGTATGTCCTCCCCCCTGCCCATCACAAGGACATCCTGCCACTGTCAACCACAGGGATGTCCTTTCCACTGTACACTAAAGGGATGTCTTCCCCAGTGTCAATCTCAGAGACATCTTTCCCAGTGTCCACCAGATGGACATCTTCCTCACTGTCCACCACAGGGATATCATACCCACGGTCAACCAAATATATATCATTCCCACTGTCCACTAAAGGGCCATCCTCCCCATCGTTTAAAAGAGGGAAACCTTCTCCACTGTCCATCACAGGGATGTCATACCCACAGTCCACCTCAGTGATGTCCTTTCCACTGTCCACCACAGGGATGTCCTCACTGTCCAACACAGGCCACTCCTTCTCACTGTCCACCATAGGGACATCCTTCCAACTGTCCACCACAGAAACTTCTTCCTCACTCTCCACCAGAGGGAAGTCCTCCACACTGTTTACAAAAAAGACCCGCACCTTACTGTCCACCACAAAAACCTCTTCCCCACTGTCCACTACAAAGATGTCCTCCCACTATCCACTACAGAAATGTCCTCCTCACTATAGAAAATAGGGAAGGCCTCCTCACTGTCCACTTCAGGGACATCCTCAAAACTCTCCCACACAGGGATGTCCTCCTCACTGTCCACAACTGGGAAATCCTCCCCACTGTCCAACTCAGGGTCACCCTTTATACTGTCCACCATGGGGACATCCGTTCTACTATCCACCAGAGGGACATCCTCCCCACTGTCTGCCACAGAGATGTCATACCCATTGTCCACCAAAAAGATATCATTCCCTCTGTCCACCAAGGGGATGTTCTCCCAATTGTCCACCAGAGGGACATCCTTAACAATGTCCACCACAGGGACATCATACCAACTGTCCACCACAAGGATGTCCTCCCCACTGTCCATCACAGTCCTGTTTACATCACCGTCAACCACAAGGACACTCTTCCCACTTTCCACCACAAGGACACCCTTCCCACTGTCCACCACAGGGACATCTTTCCTACTGTCAACCACCGGAACATCTTTTTGTGTACCACAGAGATGTCCACCACCACTGTCCGGCACAGAAATGTCCTCTGCACTCTCCAACACAAGGAAGTCTTCCCCACTGTCCACCACAGGGATATTTTTTCCACTGTCCACCACAGGTACTTCCTTCTCAGTGTCTACCACAGAGATGTCCTCACTACAGTCCACCACTAAGTCCTCCTTTCCACTGTCCACCACAGAGACATCCTCTCTACTCTCAAATAGAATGACATTCTCCCCACTGTTCAACACAGAGACATCCTGCACACTGTCCATCACAGGGAAGTGGTCCTCACTGTCAATGACAGACATGTCCTCTGCACTTTCCAACACAGGAATGTCATCCTAATTATCCACCACAGGTATACCACAGGGACATACTCCTGTGCACCACAGGATCGTCCTCCCCTTCTCCACCACAAATATGTACTCTTCGCTATCCACCCCAGTGTAATCCTACCCGCTGTCCACCACAGGGACGTCCTCCTCATGGTCAACCACAGGGATTTCCTTCTTACTGTCCACCACAGCAAAGTCCTCCACACTGCTAACCTAAGGGACATCCTCCCCACTGTCCACCACAATGACATCCTCCATACTATCCACCACAGAGATGTCCTTCTCACTGTATTCCACATTGATGGCCTCTGCACTGTCCACCAAAGGAATGTCCTCCTTATTTTCCACAACAGGGATGTCCTCCTGTGCACCAAAGGAAATTTTTCCCCACAGTTCACCACAAGGATGTCCCCTTCAATCTCCACCACACTAAAATCCCCCCTCCACTGTCCACCACAGGGATGTCCACCTACTGTCCACCACAGGGATTTCCTTCCCACTGTTCACCAGAGAGAAGTTCTCACCACTGTTCACTACAGGGACATCTTCCTCACTGTGCACAAGAGGGATGTCCTTCACACTGTTTACCTAAGGGACACCAACCTCACTGTCCACCACAAGGATATCCTCCATACTTTTACCTAAGGGACATCCTTCCAACTGTTCATCACAGGGACATCCTTTCCACTGTCCACTAAAAGGATGTCCTCCTCACTGTCTTCAATGCAGAAGTCCTCCCCACTGTACACTCAAGGATGTCCTAATTACTGTCCAAATCAAGGATATCATCCCCACTGTCCACTACAGGGACATCATTTTTGTACCACAGAAACGTCCTCTACACTGTCCACCAGAGGAAAGTCCTCTCCACTGACCACCACATGAACATAATCCCCACTGTCCATGACAGAGACTTCCTCCCGACTGTCCACGACAGAGACTTCCTCCCCACTGTCCACCACAGAGATGTCCTCTGGTGCAGCAAAGGGACCTCCTCCCCACTGTCCACCACAAGGACATCCTTCTTACTGTTCACCACAGTAATGTCCTTCCCACTGTCAACCACAGGTACCTTTTCCACACTGTCCACCACAGTGTCATCCTCCTGTGCACCACAGGTACATCCTCCCCAATGTCCACAACAGGGACATCCTGACTACTTTCCACCACAGGGACGTTTTCTTCACTGTGCACCACAGAGATGTCCTCCCCATTGTCCTCCACAGAAACATCCTTCCACTTTCCACCACAGGTATGTCATTTCCACTTCCCAACACAAAGACATCCTCCTCACTGTCCACCACAGTGAATTCCTCCCCACTGTAAACCACAGGGACCTCCTCCCCACTGTCCACCACAGGGACGTCCTCCCCACTCTCCACCACAGGGAATCCTCTCCACTGACCACCACAAACCTGTTTCCCACACAGTTCAAGACAAAGATGTCCTCCCCACTATCCACAACAGGGATGTCCTCTACACTGTCAACTGAATTGTTTTGCTCATGTGCACCACAGGGACATCCTATTCATTGTCCACCAAAGGGACATCCTCCCCACTGTCCACCACATGTATGTCCTTCTCACTGTCTCCTTCAGAGTTGTCCTCTCCACTGTCCACCACAAGGATGTCCTCCCAACTGTCCACCAAAGGGGCATCCTCTTCACTGTCCACCACAGAGATATGCTTCCCAGTGTCCACCACAGAGATGTACTTTCAACTACCCACCAAAGGTACAACCTCCACAGTGTCCACCAAATGTATATCCTTTTCATTGTCCACCACAGGTCCGTCCATCCCACTGTCCATGACAGGGACATCCTCCCCACTGTCAACCACAGGAACATCCTTTCCACTTTCCAGCACAGGGATTTCCTCCCCACTATCCAACACAGGGGGTCCTTTCAACTGTCCACCAAAGGAGCATCCTCCCCACTTTCCACCACAGAGATATCTTTCCCAGTGTCCACCACAGGGATGTCCTCCACAGTGTCCACCAAATGTACATCCTTTTCACTGTCCACCACAGATCCATACATCCCATTGTCCACCACAGGGACATCCTCCCCACTTTAGACCACAGGAAAATCGTTCTCACTTTCCACCACAGGGATGTCCTCCCCACTGTCCACTTCATTTACATTCTCCACACTGTCTACCACAGAGATGTCCTCCCCACTGTCCATCACAGCTATGTCCTCCTCACTGTCCACCACAGAGATGTCCTTATGACTGTCCACAACAGGGAAGTCCTCCTGTGCACCACAATGACATCATCCCCACAGTTTAGCACAGAGATATTCTTCCCACTGTCCTTCACAGGGACACTTCCACTGTCCACCACAGGGACATCCACACCACTGTCCAACACAAGGAATTTTTCCCCACTGTCCACCACAGGAACATCCTTCTGTGTACCACAGGGATGTCCTCTACACTTTCCTGTACAGGAACTTCCTCTCCACTGTCCACCACATGAACATTCTCCCCACTTTCCATGACAGAGATGTCCTCCTCACTGTCCACTATAGAAAAGTCCTCCCCACTGTCCACCAAAGAAACTTCCTCCCCACTGTCCATCACAGTGGCATCCTCCCCATTGACCTCCACAGAAACGTTCTCCCAACTGTCCACCACAGTGTCATCCTCCCTACTTTCCACAACAGGGACATCCTCCTCACTCTGCACCACAGAAATATCCTCCCCATTGTCCACCACAGAAATGTCCTCCCCACTGTCCACCACAGGGATGTCCTCCCCACTTTCCACCACAGAAGCATCCTCCCCTCTCACCACGATAAACACCTCCTCCACACTGTCCAAGACAAAGAGGTCCTCCCCACTGTTCACCACAGTTACATTCTCCACACTGTCCACCACAGGGAACTCTTCCACACTATACACCACAGTGTTGTCCTCCTGTGCAGCAGAAGGGTGTCCTCCCCACAGTCCATCATAGGGACAGTCTCCCAACTGTCCACCACAGGGCAGGCCTTCTCACTGTCCACCACAGAGATGTCCTCTCCCCTGTCCACAACAGATATATCCTCTCCACTGTCCACCAGAGGGACATCCTCCATACTATCCACTGCAGGGATGTCAATTCTCAATTTCCACCACAGGGATGTCTTCTGCACTGTCTACCAAAGGGATTTCCTCCTTATTGTCCACCACAGGGATGTCCTCCTGTGCACCACAGTAACGTCCTCCCCACTGTCCACCACAAGGATGTCCTCCCCACTCTCTACCCCCCTGATATGCTCCCCACTGCCTACCACAGGGATGTCCATCCACTGTCCACCACAGGGAAGGTCTTTCCACTGTCCTCCACAATGATGTCCTCCTCATTTTCTTCAACACAGAATTCCTCCCCACTGTCCACTCAAGGATATCCTCCCTTTGATCCACCACAAGGACGTGATACACACTGTCCACCAGAGGGATATCATTTTTTGTACCACAGAAAAGTTTTCTACACTGTCGACCACAGGGAAGTCTTCTCCACTATCCACCACATGAACATTATCCCCACTGGATATGACAGAGTCTTCCTCCCCACTGTCCACCACAGAGATGTCCTCCAGTGCATGAAAGGGTCCTCCTCCTCTCTGTCCTCCACAAGGACATCCTTCCCAATGTCTAGCACAGAAACGTCCTCCCCCCTGTCCACCACAGGCACATTTTCCACACTGTCCACCACATTATCATCCTCCTGTGCACCACACAGATGTCCTCCACACTGTCCTTCACAGAAACATCCTTTCACTGTCCACCACAGAGAAGTTATCCCCACTTTCCACCACAAAGACACCGCCTCACTGTCCACCACAGTGAATTCCTCCCCACTGTCCACCACAGAGACATCCTTTTCACTGTCCACCAATGAAACATCCTCTCCACTGTCCACCACAGGGATGTCCTTCCCACTGTCCACCACAAGGCATCCTCTCCTCTGACCACCACAAACCTGTCCTTCATACAGTCCAAAACAAAAACGTCCTTTCCACTGTTCACCACAGGGACATTCTCCTGACTGTCCACCACAGAGATGTGTTCGACACTGTCCACCAAAGTGTTGTCCTCCTGTGAACCACAGAGACATCCTTCTCACTGTCCACCACAGTGATTTCCTCTCCACTTTCCATCAAAGGGACCTCCTCCCAACTGTAAACCAAAGGGGCAATCTCTCCACTGTCCATCACAGTGATATTCTACCCACTGACCACCACAAGGACATCCTACCCACTGTCCACAACAAGAATATCCTCCCCACTGTTCACCACTAGTATGTACTCCTGTGCACCACAAGGATGTCCTCCCCACTGTCCACCACATAGACATCCTCCTCTGTACCACAGAGACGTTCTCCCTATTGTTCACCACAGGGACGTCCTCCTCACTGTCCACCACAGGGATGTCCTCCACACTGTCTACCACAGTGAAATCCTCCCCACTGTCCACCACACAGTCAACCACAGGGATATCCTCCTCAATGTCTACCACAGGACCATCCTCCTCACTGTCCAGAACAGGAAACCCCACTTAACTCTACAGGGACATTCTAGCCACTGTCTACATCTGGGACATCATCCCGTGTATGACAGAGATGTCCACCCCACTGTCCACCTTAGGGACCTCCTTTCCACTGTCCAACACAGGTATGTCCTCCCCACAATCCACCACAGGTATGTCCTCCTCATACTCTACCACAGAGATGTCCTCACCACTGTCTACCACAGGGACCTCCTTTCCAATGTCAACCACAGGAACATCTTTCCACAGTCCACCACAGTGACATCCTCCTTACTATCCACCACAGGGATGTCCTCCGCACTGTCCACCAAAGAGATATCCTCCTTATTGTCCACCACATGAACATCCTCTCCAATGTCCACCACAGGATGTCCTCCCCACTGTCTACACCACTGAAATCCTAATCACTATTTACCACAGGGACATTCTCCCCACAGTCCACAAAAGGTATGTCCTTTCCACTGTCCACCACTAGGATGTCCTTTTCACTGTCCAAAACAGGAACATTCTCCCCACTGTCAACGCCAAGGACGTTCTCACACTCCACCCCACTGAAATCCTCACCACTGTCAACCACAGGGACATCCTCCTGTGCACCACACGGACATCCTCCCCAATGTCCACCACAAAGATGTCCTTTACACTGTCCATCACAGAAACATCCTCCCCACTGTCCAACACAGGGACGCCGTCCTCACTGTCCTCCTCAGGGCCCTCCTCCTCACTGTCCAACACAGGGATATCATTCCCACTATCCACCACATGGATGTCCTTCCCACTTTCCTTCAAAGTGACATCCTCCCCAATGTACACCACAGGGACATTCTCAACACTGTCCACCAAGGACACGTCCTCCTGTGTACCACAGAGACATCCACCCTACTTTTCTCCACAGAAACATCCTCTCCAGTGTCCACCACAAGTATGTCCTGCCCACTGTCCACCTTTAGAATGTCCTCCCCACTGTTCAACAAATTTACATCCTCCCCACTTTCCACCACAATTATCTCCACCTCACAGTCCAACATGGAGATGTCCTCACCAATGTACACCATGGGGACATCTTTTCCACTGTCTACTACAGAGACATTGTCCCCACCACAGTGACATAATTCCTACTGTCCACCACAGGGATGTCATTCTCACTGTCCACCACAATGATGTCCTCCACACTGTCCACCAAAGTGGCATCCTGTATATTCTCCACCACAGGGTCATCCTCCTGTGCACCACAGGAATGTCCTCCCCACTTTTCAGGACAAGGATGTCCTCCTCACTGTCCACACCACTGAAATACTCCCCATTGTGCAGCACAGGAACGTCCTCTCCACCGTCCACCACAGGGATGTACTTTCTACTGTCCACAGCAAGGATGTCATGATGTCCTTCTCAATGTCCTCAAGACAGAAATTTTCCACACTGTCCACTCAGGGATGTCCTCCTTACTTTCCATCACAGGGATTTCCTCCCCAGTATCCACCACACGGACATCCTCCTTACTGTCCACCACAGAGATGTCATACCCACTGTCCACCAAAGGAATGTACTTCCCACTGTCCACCAACGGGACAATGCATGGCCGGCTAATACAGTGTTTATACCAAAATGAATAAAAGACATCTTAACTCAAACTTCACAAGTAACATGCATTTAGTGCTTTTTAGCTCTCTTATAGTTGCTTTTAACTCAGGTAGTACACATGATTTTCTTTTTTGTATTTATACAGATTGTTACTGCCTTTCATTGTATCATGCATTTTAGCTGCAATATATGTACTTTTGTGTACATGGTATACATAACAAAGAACAACGCTTGGCCAGCTAATACAGTGTTTATACCAAAATGAAAAGAACATGTCTTAAGTCAAACTGCACCAGTAACGTGCATTTAGTGTTTTCAACTTTCTAATAGTCGTCTTTAACTCAAGTAGTACACATGCTTTTCTCCTTGGGTATTTATACAGATGGGAACTGCTTTACATGGTAACATGCATTTTAGCTGCAATACAGGTACTTATTTATACATAGTATACAAAACAAAGCACCATACTTGGCCGGCTACTAAAGTGTATGTACCAAAATCAAAGAACATGTCTTAACTCTAACTTCAAAAGTAACATGCATTTATTGTTTTCCCCTCTCTAACAGTTGTTTCAAACTCACGTAGTACACATTCTTCTCTTTTTTGGTATTTATATAGGTATGTCCTCCTCACTTTCTACCACAGAAATGTCTTCCCCAGTGTCCACCACAAAGACCTCCTCCTGTGTACCACAGAGATGTCCTCTTCACTTTCTTCCACAGAGGCGTCCTCTTCATTGACCAAAATAGGGATGTACTCCACACTGTCAACCAAAGAGATGTCCTCTGCACTGTCCAACACTGTGGTATCCTCACCACTCTCAACCGCATGGATGTCCTCCTCACTGTCTACAACAGGGAAGTCCTCCCCACTGTCCACCTCAGGGACGTCCTCCACATTGTCCTCCACAGTGACATCCTCCTCATTGTTCACAACAAGAAAGTTCTTTCCACTGTCCACCTCTGGGATGTCCTCCTTGCTGTCCACCACAAGGACTTCCTCCCCAGTGTCCACCAGATAAACATCCTCCCAAGTGTCCAACTCAGTGATATCCTTCCCACTGTCCACCAAAGGTGCGTTTTACCAAATGTCCATGACCGAAACAACCTCCCCACTGTCTACCACAGATACATCCTCCACAATGTCCCCCAGAGAAATGTCATTTCCACTGGCTACCACAGGGACATCCTCCTCACTGTCTACCATAAGTACGTTCTTCCCACCATCCAACACAGAGACACCGAACCCACCATTCAACACAGTGATGTTTTCCCCACTGTGCACCACAGGCGTGTCCTCCTGTGTATTACAAGGACATTCTTACCTCTGTCCACCACAGGGACATCCTCCTTATTGTCTACCATAGGGATGTCCTCCCTACTGTCCACCACAGGTACATTATTCCCACTGTCCAACAGAGATGTCCAACCCACTGTCCACCACATTGATGTCCTCCTAAGTGTATACAACAGGGAAGTCCTCCCTACTGTCCACCACAGGGACATCCTTCCCACTGTCCATTACAGTTACCTCCTCCTCATTGTCCACAACAAGTAAGTGTCTTCCACTGTCCAGCTTTGGGACGTCCTCCTTACTGTCCACCTAAGGGACTTTATTCAGAGTGTCCACGAGAGAAACATTCTCCCCAGTGTCAAACACAGAGGTATCCTTCCCACTGTTCACCACAGGTGCATCTTCCCCAATGTCCACCACAGGGAAATCCTCCCCACTGTCTACCACAGGGACATCCTCCCCAATGTCCACCACAGGGACATCCTTTCCACTGTCTACCACAGGGCCTTCCTCCTCACTGTCTACCACAGAGATGTCCTTTGCACTGTCCACCACTGGGACATCCTCCTGTGCACCACAGGAATGTTCTTCACACTATCTACTACAAGGACATCTACCCCACTGTCCACCCCACTGAAATCCTCCCCACAGTAAACCACAGGGACATCCTTCCCACTGTCCACCACAGAAATTTCCTCCTCACTGTCCACCAGATGGAAGTCCTTCCCACTTTCCACCACAGCAACGTCCTCCTCACTGTCTACGAGAGAAAAGTCCTCCACACTGTATACATAAAAGACACATACCTCACAGTCAACCACAGGAACATCCATCCCACTGTTTACAACAGGAACATCCTCCACACAGTCCACCACAGGGACCTGCTTCCCACTGTCCACAACGTGGGTGTCCTAGGCACTGCCAACCACAGGGATGTCCTCTTCACTGTATACATCAGGGACGTCCACCCCACTGTCCACCACATGGACTTCCTCCTGTGCACAACAGGAACATCCTCACCACTGTCCACCACAGAGATGTCCTACTCACTGTCCACTATATGGATATGCTTCCCACTATCCACCACAGGAACGTTCTCCATTGCACCACTATAATGACCTCCACACTGTCCATGAGGATGTCCTCCCCACTGTCCACCACATGGATGTCCTCTGCAAAGTAAACCACAGAGATGTCCTTCTCACTTTTTACTACAGAGAATTTCTCACCACTGTCCACCACAAGGAAATCCTTCCCACTGTCCACTTCAGTTATGTCCTCCCCTCTGTCCACCACAGGAATATCCTTCCCACTGTCCACCACAGTGTGGTCCTACCCTTTTTCAACCACAGGATCATCCTGCCCACTGTCCACCACAGGGACATGCTCACCAATGTCCAACAGTGTGTTGTCCTCAGCACTCTTGACCACAGTGATATCCTTGCCCCCATCAACCACAGGGATGTTTTCTCCACTGTCTCCCTCAGGGGTGTCCACAACAATGTCCACCACATGGTTGTCCTTCCCACTGTTCACCACAGGGACATCCTCATGAATGAGCACCACAGGGACATTTACCGGTGCACACCATAGACATCCTCACCACTGTCCACCCCAGAGATGTCCTCTGCCCACTCCAAAACAGGGACATCCTTCCCACAGTCCACCAAAAGGAGGTTTTCCTTTGCAACACAGTAACGTCCTCACCACAGTCCACCACATGGATGTCCTCACCACTGTCCACCACAGAGGTTCTCCACACTGTCCACAACAGGGACGTCCTTCTGCCTGTCCACCACAGAAATGACCTCATCATTGTCCACCAAAAAGACATCCTTCCCACTGTCTACCACAGGAGCATCATCCTAACTGTCCAACACAGAGAATTCCTCTTCACTGTCCACCACAGAGATGTCCTTCCCACTGTCCACAACAGGGATGTCCTCCCAACTGTCCACCAGAGGGATATTCTTCCCATTGTTCTCCACAAGGAGGTTCTTCCCAATGTCCACAACAGGGACATCCTTTCCACTGTCCACAACATAAACGTTCTTCCCACTGTCCACAACAGGGATGTCTTTCCCACTGTCCACCACAGGGAAGACCTATCTACTGTCCACCACAGTTTTGTCGTTTCCAGGGTATACCACAGGGACGTCCTACTCAATGTCCAACACAGGGACGCCCTTCTCACTGTCTACCACAGAAACCTCCTCCCCACTGTCCACCACAGGAATTTCCTACACTCTGTCAGCCACAGGGACATACTGCCCACTATCCACCACAGGGATGTTCTCACCAATGTCCAACACAGAGTTGTCCTCAGCACTCTTCAACACAGGGACATCCTTCCCCCGTCTACCACAAAGACGTCCACCCCACTGTCCACCACAGGGATGTTTCCCCACTGTCCACCACAGGGGTGTCCTCACCAATGTCTACCACTGGGGTGTTCTTTCCCACTGTTCAAAACAGGGACATCCTCACCACTGTGCACCACAGGGATATCCTCCTGTGCACAACAGTGTCGTCCTCATGATTGTGCATGTCAGGGACATATTCCAATGCACACCAGGGACATCTTCAGCACTGTCCACCCCAGAGATGTCCTCTTCACTCTCCAAAAGACGGACTTTATTTCCAAGGTTTTCCAAAGGTATGTTCTCCAGTGCAACACAGAAACATCCTCACCACTGTTCACCACAGGGATGTCCTCCTCACTGTCCACCAAGGGATATACTCCCCACTGTCCACAACAGGGATGTCCTTTCCACTGTCCACCAAAGGGACATCCTTCCCACAGTCCACCAGAGTGACATTCTTCCAACTCTCCACCACACGGACATCCTCCCCAATTTCCATCACAGGGTCATCCTTACCACTGTCTACCGCAGGGACATTCTTCCCACTGTCCACCACAGGAACATCTTCCAAATTGTCCATCACTGTGACATTTTCCCCGTCTACCACAGAGATGTAAACCCCACTGTCCACCACAGGTATGTTTCCCCACTGTCCACCACAGGGGTGTCCTTACCGATGTCCACACTGGGGTGTTCTTTTCCACTGTTCAAAACAGCAACATTCTCCCTACTGTGCACCACAGGAACATCCTCCTGTGCACAACAGGGACATTCTCATGACTGTGCACCAGAGAGACATCTTCTAGTGCACACCAGGGACGTCCTCATGACTGTCCACCCCAGATATGTCCTCTGCATTCTCCAAAACAGAGAAATCCTTACCACGATCCACCAAAGGGACATTCTCCAGTGCACCACAAAAATGTCCTCACCACTGTTCACCACAGGAATGTCCACCCCACTGTCCACAACAGGGACATCCTCTCCACTGTACACAAATGGGATGTCCTTCCCACTGTCCACCATAGGGACGTCCTTTCCACTGTCCTCCAAAGGGACATCCTTTCCACTGTCCCACCACAGGGATGTCCTTCCCACTGTCCACAACAGGGATGTCCTTCCCATTGTCCACAACAGGGACGTCTTTCTCACTGTCTACCAAAGAGATGTCCTCCCCACTGTCCACCACAGGGACGTCCTTCCAACTGTCCACCACAGAAACTTCCTCTTCATTGTCTATCACAGGGATGTCTTTACCATTGTCCACCACAGAGAGGTCCTCCCTGCTGTCCACCAAGGGAACATCCTTCACACTTTCCACCACAGTAACATCTACTCAGTTGTCAAAAACAGAAACGTCGTCCCCACTGTACATCACAGGGACATCCTACTTACTGTACACCACAGGGAGAACCTCCCCAATGTCCAAAACAGGGACATCCTTCCCATTGTCCACCACATGGACATCCTTCCACTGTCCACAAAAGTGATTTTCTTCCCACTGTTTACCACAGGGACTTCCTCCTAAATGTCCACCACACAAACATCCTTCTAATTGTCTACCACAGAGACATCCATCCCACTGTACAGAACAGGGACGTACTCCCCACTGTCCTCAACAAGGACGTCCTTCTCACTGTCTACAACAGAGTGGTCCTACACACTGTCCACCACAGGGACGTCCCCCCACTGTCCACAAGAAGGAGTTCCTCCCCACAGTCTAACACATGGACATCCTTACCACTGTCCACCAAAGTGACATTCTTCCCACTGTCCACAACAGGGACATCCTTCCCAATATCCACCAAAGAAATGTCCTTCCCACAATCCACCACAGGGATGTCATCCCAACTGTCCAACACAGAGAAGTGCTCTTTACTGTCCACCCCAGGGATGTTTTTCCCACTGTCCACCACAGGGACGTCCCTTTCACTCTCCACCACAGAAACATCCTCATCACTGTCTATCACAGGGATGTCTTTAACACTGTCCACCACAGAGAGGTCCTCCCTGCTGTCCACCAAGGGAATATCCTTCACACTGTCCACCACAGTAACGTCTTTTCAGTTGTCAAACACAGAAACGTCCTCCCCACTGTCCACCAGAGGGACGTACTTTTAACTGTCTACCACAAAAACATCCTCTTAAATGTCCACCACAGAGACATCCATCCCACTGTACAGAACATGGATATCCAGAGGGATATCCTTCCCACTGTTCAACACAGGATAGTCCTTCCTAATATCGACAACAGGGACATCCTTCCAATTGTCCACAACATAAATTTTCTTTCCAATGTCCACAAAAGGGTGGTCCTCTCTACTGTCCGCCAAAGAGATGTACTTTCCACTGTCCACCAAAGAAACATTTTTTTGCGCCACAGAAACGTGTTCACCACTGTCCACCACTGTGACATTCTTTCCACTTTCCACCAGGAGGAGGTCCTCTCCACTGTCCACCACAGAAACGTCCTTCCCAATATCCACCACAGAGAGGTGCTCACCACTGTCCACCACAGGGACATCCTTTTCACTGTCCACCACAGAAACATCCTCATCACTGTCTATCACAGGGATGTCTTTAACACTGTCCACCACAGAGAGGTCCTCCCTGCTGTCCACCAAGGGAATATCCTTCACACTGTCCACCACAGTAACATCTTTTCAGTTGTCAAACACAGAAACGTCCTCCCCACTGTCCACCACAGGGACGTACTTTTAACTGTCCAACACAAAAAACATCCTCTTAAATGTCCACCACAGAGACATCCATCCCACTGTACAGAACAGGGACATACTCCCCTCTGTCCTCAAAAAGGACGTCCTTCCCACTGTCCACAACAGAGAGGTCCTATGCAGTGTCCACCACAGGGACACCTCCCCACAAACCACCACAAGGAGTTCCTCCCCACAATCCACCAAAGTGACATCCTTCCCACTGTCCATCAAAGGGACATCCTTCCCAGTGTCCACAAGAGGGACATCTTTCCCACTGTCCACCACACAGACGTCCAACCCACTGTTCACCACAGGGACATCCTCCTGTGTACCACAAAACATCTTTAAAAATGTCTACCACAGGTCAACCTCACCAATGTCCAACACAAGTATGTCCTTCCCACTGTTCACCACAGGTACATCCTCCAGTGCACAAAAAGGATGTCTTCACCACTGTGTACCACAGGGACATCGTTTGCAAAACAAGGATGTCCTCCTCACTCTCCACCACAGAGACATCCTATCCATGTCCACCTCAGGGAGGTCCACCCCACTGTCCACAATAAGGACGTCCTCCCCTTGTCCACAACATGGACATCCTTTTACTGTCCACAAAAGGACATCCTTCCCACAGTTTACCACAGGGATGTCCTCCCTACTGTCCACTACAGAGACGTCCTATCCAATGTCCAACACAGGGAGGTGCACCCCACTCTCAACCACAGAGATATCCTCCCCACTGTTCACCAGAGGGAGTTCCTACCCACTGTCCACCACAGGGATTTCCTTCTGGGTAACACAATAACATCCTCAAAGCTGTCGACCACAGGGTCATCCTCACCAATGTCCAGCACAGTTACGTCCTTCCCACTGTTCACCAGAGGGACATCCTCCAGTGCACAACAGTGATATCCTCCACACTGTGCACCACAGGGACATCCTTTGCATTGTCCACCCAAGGGATGTCCTTCCCACTGTCCACCAAAGTGAGGTCCTTCCTGCTGTCTACCACAGATGCATCCTTACGACTGTCCACCACAGTTTTGTCCTCTCCACTGTCTACCACAGGGACGTCCTTCCCGCAGTTCACCACAGGGAACTCCTCCCCAATGTGCACCAACGGGACATTCTTTAACTGTCCACAAGAGAGATGTCCTTCACACTGTCCACCACATAGAGGTCCTCCCTGCTCTCCAACACAGGGAAATTCTTCCCACTGTCCACCATAGGAACGTCCTTTCCACTGTCCACCACAGGTACATCCTTTCCACTATCCACCAAAGAGACGTCCTTCCCACTGTCCACTACAGAGAGGTCCTTTCTGCTGTCCACCAAGAGGGATATTCTTCCCTCTGTCCACCATAGAGACATCCTCCCCACTGTGCACCACAGGGACATCCTCTCCACTGTCCAAACAGGGATGTCCTCCCCACTGTCTACCAGGGTTTTTCCCAAGTGACTACCACAGGGACATACTTTTCACTGTCCAGCAAAGTAATGTCCTCCCCGTTGTCCAAAACAGGGATTTCCTCCCCACTCTCCACCACAGAGACATCCTACTTATGTCCACCATGGAGAGGTCCTCCCCACTGTCCACCATAAGGAAGACCTCCCCTTGTCCACAACATGGATATCCTTCCACTGTCTACAAATAGACATCCTTCCCACTGTTCACCACAGGGACATCCTCCCCACTGTGCACCACAGGGACATCCTCCTGTGCACAACAGGGACATCCTCATCACTGTGCACCACAGGGACATCCTTTCCCCTTTCCACCACAGGGACATCCTCTTCAATGTTCCCTACAGAGTTGACCTCCTCACAGTCTACCACATGGACGTCTTTCGCACTGTCCACCACAAGGTCGTCCTCACCACTCTCCTCCATAGAAAAATTCTTCCCATTGTTCATCACGGGGACATATTCCCCACTTTGCACCACAGGGACATCCTCCTATGCACAACAGGAGTGTACGCACAACTGTGCACCACAGGGATATCCTTTCCTCTGTCAACAACAGAAACATCCTTCCCACAGTCCACCACACACATGTCCTTTCTTCTGTCCACCACATGGACATTCTTCCCAATTTCCATCACAGAAACATCCTCCCCACTGTCCACCACAGGGAGGTCCATTCCACTGTCCACCAAACAGATGTCCTTCCCACTCTCCACCACAGGGACATCCTCCTGTGTACCACAAGGTCATCCTTACCGCTGTCCACAACATGGTTTTCCTCAACAATGTCCACAACAGGGACATCCTCACCACTGTACACCACATGAATATCCTCTGCACTGTAAATCACAGGGACATCATACCCACTGTCCACCACAAGGAGATCCTCCCCTCTGTCCACCACAGGGACATCCTTCTGCCTGTTCACCACAGTGATGTCCTCCCTACTGTCCTCCAAAAGGACGTCCTTCCACTGTCGACCACAAGGATGTCATTTCAATGGTCCACCACAGGAAAGTCCTTTTCACTGTTCACCACAGAAATGTCCTTCCCACTGTACACCACAGGGACATCCTCCTGTGCACAGCAGGAATGTTCTTACCACTGTACACCCCAGAGATGTCCTCTGAACTCTCCACTACAAGGACATCCTTCCCACTCTCCAACAAAGAGACATTCTCTTGTGCACCACAAGAACGTTGTCCTTACTATCCACAAGGCCGTCATCTGCAGTGTCCACCACAGTAAAATCCTCTCAACTCTCCACCACAGGGACATCCTCCCAACTGTACACAACACGGATGTCCTCCCAACTATCAAACACAGTGAAGTCCTTCCCACTGTAAACAACAGGGACATCCTCCCCACTGTGCACAACAGGGATGTCCTAACCACTGTCCACCACAGAGATGTCCTCTGCACTCTCCAACATATGGACATCCTTCAGAATATACACCACAGTGACGTTCTCCAGTGCTCCACAGTAACATCACCGCAGTGTCCACCACAGTGAAATCCTTCCCACTGTCCACCACAGGGATGTCCTTCCCACTGTCTACAACAGGGATGTACTTCCCACTATTTACAACAGAATGGTCCTCCTCACTGTTTCACAACTGGGACGTCCCTTCTACTGTCCACCTCAGTGACATCCTCCACTCAGACCGAAACAGGGACATTTTTACCACCATCCACCACAGGGAGGTCCTCCCGACTGTCCAACAGAGGGACATCTTTTCCACTGTCCACCACAAGGAGGTCTTTTCCAATGTCCACAAAAGGGACGTCCTTCCCACTGTCCACAGCATATATGTCCTTCCCACTGTCCACCACAGGGACCTCCTTCCCACTGTCCACCACAGAGACATCCTCCACACTGTCCACAACAGGCATGTCCTTCCCACTGACCACCACAGAAAGGTACACCTTGCTGTCCACAACAGGAACATACTTCAAAATGTCCACCTCAATGATGTTCTCTCCTATGTCCACTACAGGGACATCCTTCCCACTGTCCACCATAGGGTGGTCCTCCCCACTGTAACCAGAGGGACATTTGTCCCACTGTTCACCACAAGGAGGTCCTTCCCAATGTCCACAACAGGGATGTCCTTCCCACTGTCCACCAGAGGGACCTCTATCCCACTGTCCACAACAAGGAGGTCCTCTCTACTTTCCACCAAAGGAATGTCCTTTCCACTCTCCACCATAGGCACGTCCTTGCCAAAGTCCACTACAGGGATGCCCTTCCCACTGTCCACCACAGAAAGATCCTCCCCATTGTCCACCACAGGGAATCCTTCCCACTGTCCACCACAGAAACCTCATCTTAACTGTCCAAAACAGAGACATCCTCCCCACTGTCCAAAACAGGGACTTACTCACCAATGTCCAACACAATGGTGTCATTCCAACTGTACACCACAGAAACATCCTACCCATTGTGCACCACAGGGACATCCTCCTGTGCACAACAGAGATGTCCTCACGACTATGTACCACAAGGATATCTCCCAGTGCACACCAAGGATGTCCTCACCACTGTCCACCCGAGAGATGTCCTCTGCACTATCCACGACAGGGACATCCTTCCCATGGTCTACCAAATTTAAGTTCTCCTGTACAACACAGATAGGTCCTTACCACTGTCCACACCAGTGATGTCCTGCACACTGTCAACCACAGGGACGTCCTCCCCACTCTCCACCACAGAGATGTCCTTCCCACTGTCCACTAAAGGGACATCCTTCCATCTGTCCACCACATGGACATTTTCCCCATTGTCCACCACAGGGACATCCTCACCATTGACTACCACAGGGACGTCCTTCCAACTGTCCACCAAAGAAACATCATTCCCACTGTCCACCACAGTGATATCCTCCAATTTGTCCACCACAGGGACATCCTCCCCACAGTCCAACATAGGTGCAGGCTTCTCACTTTCCACAACAGTGAATTTTTGCCACTGTCCACCACAGTGAAGTCCTTTCTGCTGTCCACCACAGTGATGTCCTTCCCACTGTCCAACATATGGAGATCCTCTCCACTGTCCACCACAGGGAAGAACTTTCAACTGTCCACCAAAGGGACATCCTCCCCACTCTCCACAACAGGGATGTCCTTTCCAGTATCCACCCAAGGGATGACTTCCACACTGTCCACCAAAGGAACCTACTACCCACTGTCCACAACAGGGACATCCTCCCACTGTCCAAAAAAGGGATGTACTCTCCACTGTGCACCACAAGCTCATCCTTCATACAGTCCACCACTGAGAGCTCCTCCCTGCTGTCCACCAACGGGATGTTCTTCCAAATCTCCACCACAAAACATCCTCCCCACTGTCCAACACTTTGATGTCCTTCCCACTGTCCACAACAGTGACGTCCATCCCACTGTCCATCACAGGAATGTCCTCTCCACTATTCACCACAGGTACGTGCTTTCCACTGTACACCACAGGGACGTCCTCCCCAATGTTTACCACAGGGACATCCCTTCCACTGTCCACCAGAGGGATGTTTTCCCCACAGTCCACAACAGGTACATTCTTCCCACCATCCACCACAGAGACATCCACCAAACTGGCCACCACAGGGATGTTTTCCCCACTCTTCACTACAGGGTCATCCTCCTGTATACCACAAGGATGTTCTTACCACTGTCCACCACAGGGATGTCCTCAACAATATCCAGCACAGTGACATTCTTCCCACTGTTAACCAAAGAGACATCCTCCCCGCTGTGCACCACAGGGACATCCTAATGTGCACAACAGGAATGTCTTCACCACTGTGCACCACAGGGACATTCTTTCCACTGTCCACCACAGGGATGTCCTCCCAATTATCAAACACAGTAATTTCCTTCCCACTGTAAACAACAGTGACATCCTCCAAACTGTGCACCAGAGGGACATCCTTCCCAGTGTCCTGCACAGGGATGTCCTTCACACTGTCTACTAAAGGGACCTCCTCCCCACTGCCCACCACAGGGATATCCTTTCAACTGTCCCCCACATGGACATCCTCCAAACTATCCACCACAGGGACCTTCTTACCACTTTCCGCAACAGGGATGTTTTCACAACTGTCCACCACAGCGACATCCTTCCCACTGTCCACCGCAGAAAGATCCTTTCCACTATCCACCACAGTGTTGTACATTCCACTGTCCACCACAGAGAGATCCTTTCCACTATCCACAACAGTGATGTACATTCCACTGTCCACCACAGAGATGTCCTTCCCACTTTTCACCACAGGGAGGTCCTCTCTACTCTCCATCACAGGGACGTCCTTTCAAATGTCCACCACAGTGACATCCTCCCCACTGTCCACCACAGGGATGTTCTTTCCACTGTCCACCACAGAAATGTCCTCACCAAAATCCACCACAGGAACATCCTTCCCGCTGTCCACCACATGGATGTCCTCTGCAGTGTAATCGATAGAAATGACCTCCTCACTGTCCACTAGAGAGAAGTCCACTGCACTATCCACCACAGGGACATCCTTCCCATGGCCCACCACAATGACATCCTCCCCTGTGTCCACCACATAAACGTCCTACCCACTGTCCATCACAGAGAGGTTCTCCCTTCTGTCCACCACAGGAATGTCCTTCCTACTGTCCACCACAGGGTCTTCCTCTTTAATGTCCACCAGAGCGATATCCTTCCCACTCTTCACCACAGGGACATTCTTTCCACTGTGCACAACAGGGACATCCTGCTCTGCAGAACAGAGATGTCCTCCACACTGTGCAGGGACTGTGTGTGTTGTGAACAGGGACATCCTCCTGTGCACAACAGGGATGTTCTTACCACTGTCCAATACAGAGATCTCCTCTGCACTCTCCACTACAGGGACATGCTTATCACAATCCACCAAAGTGACATTCTCTTGTGCACCACAAGAACGTCCTTTCCACAGTCCACCACAATGAAATTGTCCCCACTGTCCAACACAGGGACTTCCTCTCCACTGTCCACCACATTGATATCCTCCATACTGTAAACCACAAAAATGTCCTCCTCATGGTTCACTAGAGAGAAGTCCTCCACAATGTCCAACACAGGGATGTCCTTCTCACTGTCCACCTAAGTGACATGCTCCCTTCTGTCCACCACAGGGATGTCTTTCCTACTGGCCACCACAGGGATGTCCTCCATACTGTCCACCACAGGGATGTCCTTCTGCCTGTCCACCACAAAGATGTCATCCCCACTGTCCACCAAAGTGACATCCTTCCCTCTGTCCACCACAGGGACATTCTTCCCACTGTCCACCACAGGGATGTCCTTCCCACTGTTTACCAAAGGGATGTCCTTCACACTGCCCACCAGAGGGACATCCTTCCAACTTTCCACCCCAGGGACATCCTCCCCACTGTCCTCCACAAGGACTTCCTCTCCACTGACCACCACAGGGATGTCCTTCCCACTGTCCAACACAGGGAGGTACTCTTCCCTGTCCAACACAGGGATGTCCTTTCAATTATTCAACAAAGGGACATCCTCCTCACTGTCCACAACAGGGATGTCCTTCCCAGTGTCCAGCAAAGAGATATCCTCCCCACTGTCCACAACAGGGATGTTTTTTCCACTGTCTACCACAGGGACATCCTCACCAATATCCACCACAGGGACATCCTCCTCACAGTGCACCACAGGGACATCCTCCTGTGCACACCAGGGACGTCCTCACCACTATCCACCACAGAGATTTCTTCTGCACTCTCCACCATAAAGACAAGCTTCCCACTATCCACCACAGGGAGGTTCTCCAGTCCACCACAGAAACATCCTTCCCACTGTCCACCACACGGATGTCCTCTGCAGTGTAATCCACAGGGATGTCCTCTTCACTGTCCCCTAGAGAGAAGTCCTATGCACTATCTACCATAGAGACCTCCTTCCCAAGGTCCACCACTGTGACATCCTCCCCTCTTTCCACCACTGGGACATCCCACACACTGTCCACCACAGAGAAGTATTCCCTTTTGTCTACCAGAGGGATGTCCTTCCCAATGTTCACCACAGGGACATTCTTTCCACTGTGCACATCAGGGACATCCTCCTCTGCACCACAGAGATTTCCTCCACACTGTTCACCACAGGGAAATTGTCCTGTGTACAACAGGGATGTTCTCACCAGTGTCCACTACAAAGATATCCTCTGCACTTCCACTACAGGGACATGCTTACCACTATCCACAAAACTGACGTTCTTTTGTGCACCACAGGAATATCTTCCCCACTGTACACAAGGCTTTCATCCCCACTGTCCATCACATTGAAATCCTCTCCACTGTCCAACACAAGGATGTCCTCCCAAATGTCAAACACAGTAACGTTCTTCCCACTGTAAACCACAGTGACATCCTCCCAACTGTGCACCACACATCCTCCTGTGCAAAACAGGGATGACCTCCCCAATGTCTACCACAGAGATTTCCTCCACACTCACCACCATATGGAAATCCTTCCCAATATCCACCACAGGGACGTTCTCTACTGCACCACAGAAACTTACTACCAACTGTCCACAAGGACATCCTTCCCACAGTCAACCACAGTGAAATTCCCTCCACTGTCCACCACAGAAACTTCCTCCACACTGTCCACCACAGAGAGGTTCTCCCTTCTGTCCACCAGAGGGACGTCCTTCCCACTGTACACCACAGGGTCACTGTTTCCACTGTGCACAAAATGGACATCCTCCTCTGCACAACAGAGATGTCCTCCACACTGTGCACAACAGGGATGTCCTCCTAACGGTTCATTACAGAGAAGTCCTCCACACTGTCCACCACAGGGACGTCCTTCCCACTGTCCACCTCAGTGACATCCACTCCTCTCTCCACAAGAGGGACATCTTTCCTACTGTCCACCACAGGGAGGTCCTACCACATGTGCACCAAAGGGATGTGTTCCCCACTGTCCACAAAAGGTACATCTTTCCCACTGTCCACAACAGGGACGTCCTTCCCACTGTCCACCAAAGGGACATCCTTCCCACTGTCCACCACAGGGATGTCCTTCCCACTGTCTAACAAAGCGACATCCTCCCCACTGTCCATCACAGGGACGTCCTTCCAACTGTCCACCACATTGACATCCTCCCCACTGTCCTCAGCAGGGATGTCCTCCCCACTGTCCACCACAGGGATGTCCTTTCCACTGTCCACCATAGGGATGTCCTTCCCAATGTCCACCACAGGGATATCCTCCAATCTGTCCTCCAGAGTTACATCCTCCAAACTATCCACCACAGGGACATTTTTACCACTTTTCACAACAGAGACATTTTCACCACTGTCCACAACAGCAACATCCTTCCCCTTGTCCATCACAGGGAGATCCTCTCCACTATTTACCACAGTGATGTATGTTCCACTGTCCACCACAGAGACGTCCTTCCCACTGTCCACCACAGGGAGGTCATCACAGCGATGTCCTTTCAATTGTCCACCACAGGGTCATCCTCCCATCTGGCCACAACAGGGATGTCCTCCTCACTGTCCACCACAGTGACATCCTCCCCACTGTCCACCACAGGGATGTCCTTTCCACTGTCCACCACAGGGACATCCTCACCAATGTCCACCACAGGGACATCTTTTCCACTGTTCACCACAGAGACATCCTCCCCACAGTGTACCAAAGGGACATCCTCTTGTGCACACCAGGGACATCCTCACAACTGTCCAGAACAAAGATGTTCTCTGCATTCTCCACCATACGGACATCCTTCCCACTATCCACCACGCGGATGTCCTCTGCAGGGTAATCCACAGGGATGTCCTCCTCACTGTCTACTAGAGAGAAGTACGCCCCACTATTCACCACATGGACATCCTTCCCATGGACCACCTCAGTAACATCCTCCCCTTTGTCCACCACAGAGACGTTTTACCAACTGTCCACCACAGAGAGGTTCTCCCTTCTGTCTACCACAGGGACATCCATTTTACTGTCCACCACAGGTTTGTCCTCTCCGATGTCCACCACAGGGACATACTTCCCACTGTTCACCACAGGAACATCCTTCCCAGTGTGCAAAACAGTGACATTCTCCTGTGCACAACAGGGATGTTCTTACCACTATCCACCCCAGAGACGTCCTGTGAACTCCCCACAAGGATATCCTTCCCACTGTTAACCAAAGAGACACCCTCTTGTGCACCACAGGAAGGTTGTCCTTACTGTCCACAAGGCATTCATCTGCACTGTCCACCACAGTGAAATCCTCTCAACTCTACACCACAGGGATGTCCTCCCAACTGTCCACAACAGAGGTGTCCTCCCAAGTATCAAACACAGTGGTGTCCTTCCCACTATAAACAAGAGGGACATCTGCCTGACTGTGCACCACAGGTATCTTCTCCTGTACAGAACAGGGACTTCCTTACCACTGTGAACCAAATGGATATCCTTCCCAATATGCACCACAGTAAAGTCTTCCACACTGTACACCACAAGGTTGTCCTTTCCACTGTCCACCACAGAAACGTCCTCATCATTTTCCTCCAGAAGGACATGTTTCAAACTGTCCACCACAGACATGTCCTCACAACTGTCCAAATCAGAAAAGTTCTCCCACTTTCCACCACAAAATCATCCTCACTGTCTACCACAGTGACTTCCTCCCCACAGTCCACCACAGTGACGTCCTTCCCCCTGTTCACCAAAATGATGTCTTTCCCACTGTCCATCACAGGGACTTCCTCCAACTGTACACCACAGAATCATTCTCCCGATTGTCCACCACAGAGAGGTCCTTTCCACTGTCAACCACAGGGACATCCTCCCAACTGTCTAACACAGGGACATCCTCTCCATTGTCCACCACAGGTATGTCTTTCACACTGTGCACAACAGAGATGTTCACCCCATTGTCCACCACAGGGACGTCCTTCTCACTGTCCACCACAGAGCTCCTCCTTCTGTCCACAACAGAAATATCCTGCCCACTGTCCACCACAGGGACCTCCTTCCCACTGTCCACCACAGGGACATCTTCCCCCACAGTCCACCAGTGATGTTTATCCCACTGTCCACAACAGGGTGGTCCTTTCCACTGTCCACTAAAAACACTTTCTTTCCACTGTTCTCCACAGAGAGGTTCTACACACTGTCCTGCCCAGGGATGTCCTACCCACTGTCCACCACAGGGAGGTTATCCCCACAGTCCACCAGAGGGATGTCCCTCTAACTGTTTACCACAGTGACATATTTTCTACTGTCCTCCAAAGGGACTTCCTTCCCAAAGGTCAACTAATGAACATCCTTCCCACTGTCCACAACAGGGACGTCCTCCTTACTGTCCACCCCAAGGACTTACTTCCCACTGTCTACATAAATGTCTGCCCACTTTCCATCACAGGGACATTCTTCTCACTGTCCACTACAGAGATGTTCTTCCCACTGTCCACCACAGCATTGTTCTCACCAATGTCCACCACAGAGATATTGTTCCTACTGTTCACCACAGGGACATCCTCTTCACTGTGCTCCACAAGGACATACTCCTGTGCACAACAGAGATGTCCTCACAACTATGGACCACAGGGACATCCTTTCCACTGTCCACAACAGGGACACCCATTCCACTGTTCACTACAGAGAGGTCCTCCCCACTGTCCAACATAGGGACATCCTTCCCACTTCCCACCACATAAATGTCCTCCACACTGTCCACCACAGAGACATCCTTCCCACTGTACACCACTGGGAACTCCTCCCCACTCTCCACCACAGGTTTTTCCCCCCACTGTTCACCAGAGAAAGGTCCTCCCCACTTTCAAGAACAGGGACATCCTTTCCACTGTCCACTAAAGGGACGTCCTTTCCACTGTCCACCACAGGGACATCCTTTTAACTTTCAACCACAGGGACATCCTTCTAACTGTCCACCAAAGGGACATACTTCCTACTGTCCACAACTAGGACATCCTCCCAACTGTTCATCACAGTGACATCCTCCTTACTATCCACCACAGGGATGTCCTTCCCACTGTCCACCAGAAGGATGTCCTCCCCACTGTCCAACACAGAGATGTCCTTCTAACTGTCCACCAAAGGGACATCCTTCACACTGTTTACCACAGAGAGTGTCCTTCCAACTGTCCACCAAAGGAACATCCTCCTCAATGTCCACCAATGGGACAACCTTCACACTGTCCACTACAGGGACGTTTTTCCCACTGTCCGACAAAGTGACGTACTTCCCACTGTCAAACACAGGGACATTCTCCCAACTGTAAAGCACTGTGAAGTGCTTCTCAATGTCCACAACAGGGACATCCTACCCACTGTCAATGACAGGGACATTTATTCCACTGTCCACCACAGGGATGTCTTGTCAACTGTCCATCACAGGGACGTCCATTCCACTGTCCACCACAGGGATGTCCTTTCCACTTTCCACCACAGGAAGGTCCTCTCCACTGTCTATCACAAGGACATCCTTTCCACTGATCACCACAGAACCATCCCCATCACTGTCCACAACAGGGACATCTTTCCCACTGTCCACCACAGAGACATCCTCCCCAATTTCCAAAACTGGGGAGTCCTTCCAACTGTCCACAAAAGGGACATCCTTCACACTGTTTACCACAGGGAGTGTCCTTCCAACTGTCCACAATGAGAACATACTCCCCAATGTCCACCACTGGGACAACCTCCACACTGTCCACTACAAGGATGTCCTCCAAACTGTCCACTACAGGGACATCCTTCCCACTGTCCAGCACAGGGACGTCATCCCCACAGACCAAAACACAGACATCCTTTCCACAGTTTATCATAGGACGCCCTTCCCACTATCCACCAAAAGGATATCCTTTCCACTGTCCACCCCAGGGACGTCCTTCCACTGTCCACAACAGGGACATCCTTCTCACTGTCCACCATGGAAACATCCTCCCCACTGTCTACCATAGAGATGTCCTTCCCATTGTCCACCAAAGAAACATCCTCTTCACTGTCCACAACATGGATATTCTCCCCACTGTCCACCAAAGAAACATCTTTCCCAGTGTTCACCACTGGTACATCCTCCCCATTGTGCACCACAGGGACATCCTCCCATGCACAGAAGGGACGTTCTTGCCACTATGCACCACAGGGACATCCTCCTGTGCACACCAGGGAAGTCCTCAACACTTTCCATACCAGAGATGTCCTTCACACTCTCCACTTCATGGACATCCTTCCCATGGTACACCAAATTGATGTTGTCTTGTGCACCACAGAAACATACTCACCACTGTCGACCACAGGGACCGTGACCCCACTGTCCACCAAAAGGACGTTCTTCCCACTGTCCACCACAGGGATGTCCTTGAATCTGTCCACCACAAATAGATCATCCCCAACGTCCACCACAGGGATGTCCTACCCACTGTCCAAAAGATTAACATCCTTCCCACTATCCCCCACAGGCAGGTCCTCTCTGCTATCCACACCAGGGACATCCTTCTCACTTTCCACCACAATAATGTCTTCCACACTGTCCACAACAGGGACGTCCTACCTTATGTCCAAGACAGGGACTTCCTCCCCACTGTCCACCACAGGAAAGGCCTTCTTTCTCTCCAACACAGGGTGGTCCTCCCCAATGTCCACCACAGAAACTTCCCCGCCACTGTCAACCACAGAAATGTCCTCCCCACGGTCCACCAGAGGGATGTCCTTTCCAATCTCCAACATGTGGACATCCTTCCCATTGTCCAACAAATTGATGTCCTTCCCACTGTCAACTACAGTGACATCCTCCATACTGTACACCACAGGGACATCCTCACCACTGATCACCAAATGGATGTCCTTTCCACTGTCAACCAAAAGGATGTCCTTCCCAGTGTAAAGGACAAGGAGTGTCCTTCCAACTGTCCACCACAGAAACATCCCCCCCACTGTCCACCACAAGGACATCCTCGCAACTGTCCACCACAGGAACATTTTTCCTACTGTCCACCACAGGGACATCCTTCCCACTGTTTTCAAAATGGATGTCCTTCCCACTGTCCATGACAGGGAGTTTCCATCCAACTGTCCACAACAGGGACATTCTTTTCATTGTCCACCACAGGGATGTCTTCACCACAGTCCAATGCCAGTACATTCTTCCAACCATCCACCGCAGAGACATCCACCCCACTGGACACCAAAGGGATGTTTCCCCACTGAACACCACAGAGACATCCTCCTGTGTACCAGAAGGACGTCCTTAACACTCTGCACCACAGTGTCATCCTCACCAAAGTCCACCACCATGATGTCCTTCCCAGTGTTCACCACAGGGATTTCCTCCCCAATGTGCACCACAGTGATATCCTCCAGTGCCCAACAGGGATGTCATCACCACTGTGCACCACATGGATATCCTCCAGTACCCAACAGAAACGTTGTTCTCACTGTCCATTACAGAAATGTCCTCCCCACTGTCCACCAAAGGGACACCATTCCCACTGTCCACCAAAGGGATGTCCTTCCCACGGTCTACCACAGGGATGTCCTTGCCACTGTCCACAACAAGTAGGTCATCCCCAATGTCCACCACAGTGATGTCCTACCCACTGTCAAAAACATTATTGTCTTTCCCACTATCCCTCACAGGCAGGTCCTCTCCACTATTCACCACCAGGACGTCCTTCCCACTTTCAACCACTCCCAATGTCTACCACAGAAACTTACCCCCCACTGTCCACCACAGGGAAGTCCTCCCCACAGTCCACCAGAGGAACATCCTTCCTACTGTCCAAAATGGAACGTCCTTCCCATTGTCCACCACAGGGACTTCCTCCCAACGGTCCACCACAGGGATATCCTCCCACTGTACACCAAAGAAACATCCTTCCAAGGGTTCACCACTGGTACATCCTTTCCATTGTGCACCACAAGGACATCCTCCCATGCACAACAGGGACGTTCTTATCACTGGGCACCACAGGGACTCCCTCCTGTGCACACCAGGAAAGTCCTCACCACTGTCTACACCAGAGATGTTCTTCACACTCCACTTCATGGAAATCATTCCCATGGTTCACCAAAGGGATGTTCTCTTGTGCACCACAGAAACGTCCTCACCACTAGTCACCACAGGGACCTCCTCACCACAGTCCACCATAGGGATGTCCTCCCCACTGTCTACCACAGGGAGGTCCTCTCCACTGTCCACCACAGGGACATCATCCCCACTGTCCAACACAGGGACGTCCTACCCACTCTTTACAAGAGTGAGGTTTTCCTCACAGTCCACTTCAGGGACGTACTACTGTGTACCACAAGGACATCCTTAACACTGTCCCCCACAGGATCATCCTCACCAATGTCCAGCACAGTGACGTCCTTCGCACTGTCCACCACAGAAATGTCTCATCACTGTCCACCACAGGGACATCTTTCATACTGTCCTCCACAGAGAGATCCTTGACCCTCTCCACCACAGAAACATCCTCCCCACTGTCAACAAAAGGGACATCCTACCCACTGTCCACCAAAAGGATGTCTTTCCCACTGTCTACCACAGAGAGGTGCTACCCAATGTCAACCACAGGGATGTCCTTTCCACAGTACACCACAGGGATATGCTTCACACTGTCCACCATAGGGACGTTTTTACTACTGTCCACAAAAGTGATGTCTTTCCCACCGTCTACCTGAGGGACATCATTCCTACTGTCCACCAAAGGGATGTCCTTCCCACTCTTTACCAAAGGGATATCCTTCCAACTGTCCATCACAGGGACCTGCTACCCATGTAAACCACAGTAACATCCTCCCCACTGTCCCCCACAGAGACGTTTTTCCCACTGTCCACCAAAGGCATGTCCTTCACACTGTTTACACAAAGTACGTCCGCAAAACTCTTTACCACAGTGATATTGTCCCCCTGTCCACCACAGCTACATCCTTCCCACTGTCCAAAACAGGGACGTCCTTTACACTGTCCACCAAATGGAAGTCCTCCCCACTGTAAACCACAGGGACCTCCTCCCAACTTCCCACAACAGGGACATCCTCTCCACTGTCCACCACAGAAACATCCTTCCCACTGTCCACCACAGGGATGTCCTTTCCACTGTTCACCAAAGGGACGTCCTTCCCACTGTCCACCAAAGGGACAACCTTCCCACTTTCCATGACAGGGACATCTTCCCCACTGTTCACCAAAGGGACATCCTTTTCACTATTCATAACAGAAACATCCATCCCACTGTTCACCACAAGGACATCCTCCCCACTTTGCACCACAGTGACATCCTTCTGTGCACACCAGGATGTCCTCGCCACTGTGGAAAAAGGGACATTGTTGCCACTGTCCACAACTGAGATGTCCTTCCCACTGTTCACCACAGAAGGTCCTCTCCACTGTCCACCACAGAGATGTTCTTTCCAATGTCCACCATAGAAACAGCCTCATCATTGTCCATCACAGTGATGTCTTTCCCACTGTCCACAACAGAAAGGTCCTCCCCACTGTCCACTACAGGGACATCCCTTAAACTCTCCACCACCGAAATGTCCTCCCCACTGTCCAAAACAAGGACATCCTCTGCATTCTCCAACACAGGGACATCCTATCTACTATTTACCACAGGGAGGTAATCCCCACTGTACATCACAGGAACGTCCTTCTCACTGTCCACCAAAGGGACATCCTTCCCACTGTCCACCACAGGGATGTCCTCCAAACTGTCCACCACAGGGACATTCTCCCACTGTCCACTAGAGTGACGTCCTCTCCACTGTCCACCAGAGGAAAGTCCTCCCCACTGTTCACCACAGAAATATCCTCCCCACTCTCCACCACAGAGAGATCCTTTTCACTGTCCACAAGGATGTTCTCCCAACTGTTCACCACAGGGACATCCTCCCCACTATCCATCAAAGGGACATCCTACACACTGTTCACAACAGGGACATCCTCCCCACTGTGCACCATATGGACACCCTACTCTGCACACCAGGGACGTCCTCACCACTGTCCACCCCTGAGATGGCCTACACATTCTCAACTACAGGGACATACTTCTCACAGTCCACCAAATGGACATTGTCCTGTGCATCAAAGAAACATCCTCACCAATGTCCACCAGAGTTATGTCCTTCCCACTGTTCAGTACAGGGACGCCCTCCCAACTATCCACCAGAGGGACGTCCTTCTCACTGTCCACCACAAAGACATCCTCCCCACTGTCCACTACAGGGACGTCATACCCACTGATCACCAGAGGGAGGTTTTCCTCACTGTTCACCCCAGGGATTTCCTCCTGTGTACCACTCGGACATCCTTAACACTGTCCACCACAGGGATGTCCCTCCCACTGTCTACCACAAGGACATCCTTTTCCTGTCCACCACAAGGATGTCCTTCCCACAGTCCACCACAAGGACATCCTCCCCACTGTCCACCACAGGGAGATCCTACACACTGTTCACCAGAGTGAGGTTTTCCTCACTGTCCTCTTCAGGGACGTACTTCTGTGTACCACAAGGACATCCTTAACACTGTCTACAACATGGTTGTGCTCATCAATGTCCAGCACAATGACGTTCTTTCCACTGTCCATCACAAGGACTTTTTTTACTGTCCACCACAGAAATGTTTTATCACTGTCCACCACAGGGACATTTGTCCCATTGTCCTCCACAGAGAGATCCTTGACGATCTCCACCAGAGAAATATTTTCCCCACTGTCCACAAAAGGGATGTCCTCCCCAATGTCCACCACAAGGACTTTTTTCCCACTGTCCACCACAGAGAGGTCCTACACACTGTAAACCACAGCAAGGTCCTCCCCACAGTACATCACAGAGACATCCTCCCCACTGTCAATCACAAGGATGTCATTCCCACTCTCCACCATAGGGACGTTTTTCCCACTGTCCACCAAAGTCACATCTTTGCTACTGTCCACCAAAATTACATCCACCAAACTGTTCACCACAGGGAGGTCCTCTCCACTGTCCACCACAGGGACATCCTCCCCACCATCTACCACTGGGACTTCCTTTCCACTGTCCACCACATGAAGTTCCTCTTAACTGTCGACCACAGGAATGTCCTTTCCACTGTCCACCACAGGGATGCCCTTTTACTGTCCACCAAAGTGATATCCATTCCAGTATCCACCACAGGGACGTCCTGCCATTTGTCCACCACAAGTACATTCTTTCCACTGTCAACCACAGGGACATCCTTTCCATTGTCCACAGCAGTGACATACTTTCCACTGTTCACTGCAGGGATGTCCTCCCCACAGTCCACCACAGTGATGTTCTAACCACTGTCCACCACTGGGACTTCCTTACCACTGTCCACCTCAGGAAGGTCCTCTCCACTGTCGACCACAGGGACATCCTTTCCACTGTCCACAAAAGGATGTCCTACCCACTGTCCACCACAGAAAGGTCCTCGCTGCTGTTTACCACAGGGATGTCTTTCCACAGTGTATCATAGAAACATCCATCCGACTGTCCATCAAAGAGACGTACTTCCCACTGTCCACCACACGGACTTCCTTCCCATTGTCCAACAAAAGGACGTCCTTCCCTCTGTGAACCACAGGAACATCCACCAAATTGTCCACCACAAGGACATCCTCCCCACTGTCTACCACAGGGACATCCTTTCCACTTTCCAAAACAGGGATATCCTAACCACTGTCCACCATAGTGATGTCTTTTCCTCTGTCCACCACAGGAAGTTCCTCTCCACTGTCTACCACAGAGATGTCCTCCCCACTGTCCACCATTGGGACATCCTTCCCACTCTCCACAACAGGAAGGTCCTCTCCACTATCCACCACAGTGACATCCTTTCAACCTTCCACCACAGAAACATCCTCATCACTGTCCACCAGAGGGATATCTTCCCTACTGTCCACCAGAGAGAATTCCTCCCCGCTGTCCACCAAAGGGACGTCCTTCCCACTGTCCATCACAGGGATGTCCTACCCACTGTCTACCACGGGGAGTTCTTCCCCTTCTTCCACCACAGGGATGTCCTCCCCACTGTCCACCACAGGGACGTCCTTTCTACTGTCCACCAAAGGGACGTCCTTCCAACTGTGCACCACTGGGACATCCTCCCAACTGTACCTTACAGGGCCATCTATTCCACTCTCCTCCACAGGGACATCCTCCCCTCTGTGCACCACAGGGACATCCTCCTGTACAAAACAGGGACATCCTTACCACTGTGCATCACAGTAAGATCCTTCTGTTCACACCAGGGATGTCCTCAACACTGTCCACCCCAGAGATGTCCTACGCATTCTCCATTACAGAAACACACTTCCCATGGTCCACCAAAGAGACGTTCTTATATGAACCAAAGAAACATCCTCACCACTGTCCACAACAGGTACATTGTCACTACTGTCCACCACAGGGACATCCTCCCCACTCTCCACCAGAGAAAGATCATCTCCACTGTCCACCACAGGGACATCCTTCCTACTGTCTACCACAAAGACATCCTTCCCACTGTCCACCACAGGGACGTCCTTCCTACTCTCCACCACATTAATGTCCTCCCACTGTCCACCCTAGGGAATTCCTACCCATTGTTCACCAGAGGAAGGTCCTCCTCACTGTCCACCACAGGGATGTCCTTTCCACTGTTCCCCACAGGGACATTCTCCCCACTGTGCACCACAGGGACATCTTCCTGTGCACAACAGGGAAGTCCTCACTACTGTGTATCACAGGGACATCCTCCTGTGCACAACCGGGACATCCTCACCACTGGGCACTACAGAGGCATCCTTTACACTCTCCACAACAGGAACATTCTCCCCACTGTCCACAACAGAGAGGTCCTCCCCACTGTCCACCACAAGGATGTCCTCCCCACTGTCCACCAAAGGGACTTACTTTCCACTGTCCACCATAGGGACATACTTCCAAATATCCACCTAAGAGATGTACTTCACACTGTCCACCACAGTTACCTCCTTCCCATTGTCCCACAAAGGGACATACTTCCCTCTGTCCACTATAAGAAAATCCACCAAACTGTCTACCACAAGGACATCCTCCCCACTGTCGACCACAGCATCATCCTTCCCACTGTCCACAACAGGGACATCCTAACCAGTCTCAACCGCAGTGAGTTCCTTCCCCCTGTCCACCACAGGAAGGTCCTCTCCACACTCCAACACAGTGACGTCCTTTCAACTGTCCACCACAGAAACGTCATCATCAATGTCCACCAGAGTGATATCTTTCCCACTGTCCACAAGAGACTTCCTCCCCACTGTCCACCACAGAGACGTCCTTCCCCTGTCCACCACAGGAATGTCCTACCCACTGTCGACCACAGGGAGGTCTTCCCCACCTTCCACCTCAAGGATATCTTCCCCACTTTCCACCACAGGGACATCCTCCTCACAGTCCACCACAGGGAAATCCTCCTCCCTGTTATCCACAGCGATGTCTGCCCCACTCTCCACCAGTGATGTCCTCCCCACTGTCCACAACAGGGATGTCCTTCTCACTGTCCACCAAAAAGTAGTCCTCTCCACTGCCCACCACAGGGATGTCCTCGCCACTGACCACAATAGGGATGTCCTGCTCTGTATCCACCAAAGTGACATCTTCCTCACTGTCCAACACAGAGAAATTCTCACTGTCTACCACATGGACAACGTCCCCACTGTCAACCACAGTGCGTCCTCCTCATTGTCCACCACAGGGATATCATCACCACTGTAAACCACAGGGATATCATCCCCATTGTCCACCACAGAAAAGTCTTCTCCACTGTCCACCACAAGGATGCCCTACTCACTGCTCACCACAAAGATGTCCTTGCCACTGTCCACCACAGAAAAATCCTCCCCTCTGTCCACCACAGGGACATCCTCTTCATGGATCACCACCAGGATATCCTCCTAACTGCCACCACAGGTATGTACTCTTCACTGTCCACCACAGGGAAGCCAACCCAATGTCCACAATGGGGATGTCCTTTGCACTGTTCACCATAGGAACATCCTCCACACTGTTCACCACAGTGATGACCTCCTATGCACCACAGCAAAATCTCCCCACTGTCTTCCACAGAGATGTCCTTTCCACTGTCCACCACAGGGACATCTTCCCCTCTCCACAGCAAAAATATACTACTGTTTACCACAGAGACATCCTCCCCACTGTCCACCAGAGGGAAGGCCTTCCCTCTGTCCACCACAGAGAAGGTCTTTTCACTGTCCAACACAGGAACGTCCTCCTCACAGCCCACCACTAGGACGTTTTACCCACTGTCCATGACAGTGAAATCTTCCCCATTGTCCACCACAGGGACATCATAATCACTGTCCACCACATGGATGTCCTCCTCACTGTCCACAAGAGGGAAGTCCTCGCAACTGTCCACCACAGTGATGTCTTCCCAACTGTCCACCAGAATGATGTCATGAAGGATTTTCTTATGGTGTACAGGAGGAAATCCCTCTGGTGGACAGTTGAGAGGATGTTACTGTGTTGGACAATGAAAAGGACATCCCTGTGGTGGACAGTGGAGAAGACATCCTGATTGTACACAGTGTGGAGGATGTCCCTGTGGTGTAGAGTGACAAAAATTTCACTGTGGTGGACAGTGGCAAAAAAGCCCTTGTGGACTATGAGGAGGATGTTCCTGTGGTGCACAGAAGAACATTCCTGTAATGGACAGTGGGCAGGATGTTTCTGTGCTGGATAGTGGGGATGATTTCACTGTAGTTGACAGTGGAGAGGATGTCCTTGTGGTGGACAGTGGACAGGACACGACTGTGGTGGACAGTTGAGAGGACATCCCAGCGTTGGACCATGAAGAGGACATCTCTGTGTTTGACAGTGGGAGGGATATCTCCTTGGTGGACAGTGTGAAGGACATCCCTGTTGTGGACAGTTGGGAGGATATTCCTGTGTTGGACAGTAGGGAGGATATCCCATGGTGCACAGTTGGGAGGACATCACTGTGGTGGACAGTGAGGAGGACGTCCCTGTGGTGGACAGTGGGAAAGACTTCCCTGTGGTTGACTGTGGGGATGAAATCCATGTCATGGACAGTGGGGAGGACATCCCTATGTTGATCAGTGAAAAGGACGTCAGAGTGGTGGAATGTAGGGGGTTTTTCACTGTGGTGGACAATGAGGATGACGTCATTGTGTTGGACAGTTGGGAGGACATCTTTTTGGTGGACAGTTGGGACGACGTCCCTTTGGTAGAGAGTAGGGAGGACTTCCTTGTGGTTGACAGTTAGAAGAACATCTCTGTAATGGCCAGTGCTGAGGTATGTCTTTGTGGTGGACAGTGGAGAGGATTTAACTGTGGTGAACAGCATGGAGGACGTCCTTGTGGTGGACCATGGGGAGGACATTCCTGTAATGCACTGGAGGACATCCCTGTGGTGGACATTGGGGAGAATGTCCCTGTGGTGGACAGTGTGTAGATCATCCCTGTGGTGCATGTTGAGGACGATGACTCTGTGGTAAACTCTGGGGAGGACGTACCTCTGGTAGACAGTGGGGAGGACGTCCCTGTATTTGATAGTGGGGAGGATTTTACTGTGGTGAACAGTAGGGAGGATGTCTTTGTGGACAGGGGGAAGGATGTTTTTGTGGTACACAGAAAAATGTTCCTGTGGTAGAGAGTGGGGAGGATTTCACTGTGGTGGACAGTGGGGAGGATGTCCTTTTGGTGGACAGTTGGGAAGAAGTTTCTGTGGTGCACATGAGGACATCACTGTGGTGGACAGTGGATATGCGTTTCCTATGTTGGACAGGTGGGAGGATATCCCTGTAGTGGACATTGAGGAGGACATCCCTATGGTGCACAGGAGGATGTCCCTTTGATAGACAGTGGGTAGTACATCCAGGTGGTAGACAGTGGGGAGGATTTACCTGTGGTGGACAGTGGGGAAGACGTCATTGTGGTTAGTGGGGAGGATGTCCCTGTGGTGCACAGGAGGATATCCATGTTGTAGACATTAAGGAAGACATCCATGTGGTGTACAGTGGGGAGGCCTTCTCTGTGGTGTACAGTGTGGAGAATGTCCCTGTGGAGGTCAGTAAGGACAATGCCCCTGTATTGGACATTGGGAAGAATGTCTCTGTGATCAACAGTGCAGAGAATATCCCTGTTGTTTACAATGGGGAGGGCATCCTTGTGGTGGACAGTGAGGGGTTCGTACCTGTGGTGGACAGTGTGAAGGATTTCCCTGTAGTAGACAGTGGGGAGGATGTCCCTGTGGTGATCAGGAAGACATCCTTGTTGTGGACAGTGGGGAGGATATCTCTTTGGTGGACAATGTGGAGGACACCCCTGTGGTGGACACTGGGGAGGACATATCTGTGGTGGACAGCAGAACATTCTTGTGGTGGACAGTGGGGAGGACATCTCTTTGGTGGAAAATGGGGAGAACATCCCTGTGTTTCACAAGAGGAAGTTTTTGTGGTTGACATTGTGGAGTATGTCTCTGTGTTGGTGAGGGGGTAGGACATCTATGATCCTGACAGTTGAGGGGAAGACCCTGTGGTGCACAGGAGGATGACATCTGGTTGGAAAGTGTGGAGGATATCCCTGTTGTGGACAGTGTGGAGGTTGTCCCTGTGGTGGTCAGTGGGGAGGATGCCCCTGTGGTGGACAGTGGTGAGAACATCCCTGTGGTACACAAGAGGTCATTTCTGTGGTGGACAGTGGTGAGAACATCCCTGTGTTGGACAGTGGGGAAGACTTTCCTGAGGTGGACAGTGAAGAGGACATCCCTGTTGTGTACATTGGAGACAATCTTCCTGTGGTGGACTGTGAGGAATATTTCACTGTGGTGGACAGTGCCAAGGATGTCCTTGTGGTGGGCATTTGGGAGGGCGTTCCTGTGGTGCACAGGAGAAAGTCCCTTTGGTGGACAGTTTGAAGATGTCCCTGTGGTGGATGGTGGGTATGATGTCACTGTGGTGGGCAATGGTGAGAACATCTTTGTGGTAGATAGTTGGGAGGATGTACCTGTGGTGCACAGGAGGACTTCCCTGTGGTGGCCCATGTTGAGGATGTCCCTGTGGTGTTCTGTGCGAAGGACACCCCTGTGCTGGAGAGTGGTGATGACATTTCTATGGTACACTGGAGTATGTCCTTGTGGTGGACAATGGGGAGGACATCACTGTGGTAGATAGTTGAAAGGACGCTTCTGTGGTGGACAGTGGGAATACTGTTCCTGTTGTGGACAGTGGGGAGGACATACCTGTGGTGCACAGGAGGATGTCCTTGTGGTGGACAGTAGGGAGGACATCTCTTTGGAGGACAGTGTGGAGGACGTCCCTATGGTGGTCAGTACATAGGACACCCCTGTGGTGGACACTGTGAAGGACATATATGTGGTATACAGGAGGACATTCCTGTGGTGGACAGTGTGGAGGACATCTCTGTTGTGGACAGTGGGAAGGACATTTTGTGTTGCACAAGAGGATATCCCTGTGGTGGACATTGTGGAGAATGTCTCTGTGTTGTATTGTGGGTAAAACATCTCTGCTCTGGACAGTTGACAGGAAGACCCTGTGGAGCACAGGAGGACAACTTCTCGTTGGAAAGTGTGGAGGTCATCCCTGTGGTGGTCAGTGTGAAGGATGCTCCTGTGGTGGACAGAGGTGAGGATGTCCCTGTGGTACACAAGATGATGTTCCTGTGGTTGACAGTTGTGAGAATGTCCCTGTGTTGGACAATGGGGAGGACATCTCTGTGGTGGATAGTGTGGAGGACATCCTTGTGGTTGACAGTGGGAAAGACTTCCCTGTGGTTGACACTATGGAGAACATCCCTGTGGTGGACAGTGGGGAGGACATCCCCATGGTGATCAGTGAGAAGCACATCCCAGTTGTGGAAGGTAGGGAGGACTTCACTGTGGTGGACAATGAAGACAACATCATTGTGTAGGACAGTTGGGAGGACGTTACTGTGGTAGACAGTAGGGAGGTCTTCCCTGTGGTTGACAGTGAGAACATCCCTGTGATGGCCAGTGCTGAGGATGTATTTGTGTTGGACAGTGGAGAGGATTTAAGTGTCGTGGACAGCATGGAGGATGTCCTTGTGGTGGACCATGGGGAGGACAATCCTGTAATGCAATGGAGGATGTCCCTGTGGTGGTCTTTGGAGAGAAAGTTTCTGTGGTGGACAGTGTGAAGGACATCCCTTAGGTGGACGTTCTAGAGGATGACTCTGTGGTAAACAGTGGAGAGGATGTACCTGTGGTGGACAGTGGGAAGGACATGCCTGTGGTTGACAGTGGGGAGGATTTTACTGTGCTGAACCTTGGGAAGGACGTCCTTGTGGACAGTGGGAAGGATGTTCCTGTGGTGCACAGAAAAATGTCTTTGTTGTAGACAGTCAGGAGGATTTCACTGTGGTGGGCAGTGGGGAGGAATTTTCTGTGGTGGAGATTGAGAAAAGCATCCCTATGGTCAACGTTGGGGAGAATATCTCTGGAGTGGACAGTGTGGAGGACATCCCTGTGGTGGACAATTGGGAGGAAATCCCTGGGTAGACAGTGGGGAGGAAATCCCTGGGGTGGATAGTGGGGAGGATGTCTCTTTGGGGGACAGTCAGGAAAACTTCCCTGTGTTAGACAGCAGAGAGGATTTCCATGTGGTGGACTGTGGGGACGATATCCCTTTGGTGGATAGTGGTGAGGACATTTCTGTGGTGGACAATTAGGAGGACATTAATGTTTTGGAAAATGGGGAGGACATCCCTGTTGTGGACAATGGGGAGTACATTCCTTTGGTGAACAGTGCAGAGGACATCCTTGTGGTAGGCAGTGGGGAGGACATCACTGTGGTGGACACTGGGGAGGACATCTCTGCAGTAGAGAGTGGATAATCGTCCCTCAGGTGGACAGTGGGTAGGACATACCTGTGGTTGACAGTGAAAAAGAAATCCCTGTGTTGGACAATGGGAAGGATGTATTTCTGGTGGACAGTGGGGAGGACTGCAATGTGATGGAATGTAGGAAAGACATTTTTGTAGTGGACCGTGGTGAGGATGTATCTGTGGTGCACAGAAGGATGTCCCTGTGGTGGGCAGTGGGGAAGATGTCCCTGTGTAGGAGAATGAGGAGGACGTCCCTGTTGTGGACAGTGGGGAGGATTTTTCTGTAGTGACGGGTAGGAGGACATTTCTGTGGTGGACAGTGAAAAAGACATCCCTTTCTTGGACTGTTAGGAGGACATCCCTGTAGTGTATAGTGGTGAGGAGATTTCTAGGTGGACAGTTGGGAATATGTTCCTGAGGTGGAGAGTGGAAAAACTTTCAATGTGTTGGACAGTGGAGCATATGTCCTTGTGAAAAGTAGGGAGGAACTTTTGGTGGTGCACAGGAGCATGTCCCTGTGGTGGACAGTACGGAGGACATCTTTTTGGTGGACAGTGAGGAGGACATCTCTGTGGTGGACAGTGGGGAGGATGTCCCTGTGATGGACAGTGGGAAGGACATCCCTGTGGTGAACATTGGAAAGGACCTCCTTGTGGTGGACAGTGAGGAGGACATTTTGTGGTGGACAGAGGGAGGACTTACCTGTGGTAGACATTGGGAAGGACCTCCATGTGGTAGACTGAAAAGTACATCCCTGTGGTGGACAGTGGGAAGGATTTCCCTGTTGCTGAAAGTAAGGAGAACATCCCTAGAGTGAACAATGGGGAGGACATTTTTACACAGTAGGGAGGATTCAAATGTGGTGGACATTAAGGACTAAGACCCTGTATTGGACCATGAGTAGGACGTTGCTCTGATGCACAGGAGTATGTTCCTTTGGTAGATAGTGAGGAGGATATCCCTATGGAGGACAGTGAGTAGGAGGTCCCTGTGGTGGATATTGGGGAGGACTTCCATGTGGTGGACAGTGGTGAGGACTTCTTTGTGGTGGACAGTGGGAAGGATGTCCCTGTGGTGGACTGTGGAGAGGACATGTATGTCTTGGACTTTGGGGAAGACATCCCTGTGATATACAGTGAGGAGGACATCCCTCTAGAGGACAGTGGGGAGGACATCCCTGTGGTAGACAGTGGGGAGGATTTCTATGTGGTATAAAGTGAGGAGGATGTTTCTCTGGTTGACAGTGTGGTGGATGTACCCTGGGTGGACAGTAAGAACAAACCCATGGTAGACAGTGGGGAGGATATTTCGTTGGCTGACAGAGAGAAGGACATCCCTGAGGTGGACCGAGGAGAGGATGTCTTTGTGATGGACAGCTGAGAGGATGTCATTGTGGTGGACAGTGGTGAGAATATACCTGTGTTGCAAAGGAGAATGTACTTGTGGTGGACAGTTGGGAGGACATTGCTGTGCTGCACAGGAATACATACTTCTAGTGGACAGTGTGGACGATTTCACTGTGGTGAACATTGAAGAGCACATCCCTGTGTTGGACATTGGGGAGGACTTTTCTGTGGTGGACACTGAAGAAGACATCCCTGTGGTGGATGTGAGGAAGACATCTTTGTAGTGGACATTGAAGAGGACTTCCCTATAGTGGATAGTGGGGAGGACTTCCATGTAATAGACATTCTGAAGGATTTCTTTTGTGGGGAACATGAGGACTTCCCTGTCATGGACAGTAAGAAGGACATTTTGCTGTGGACAGTGGTAAGGGTGTCCCTGTTGTGTACAGTGAGAAGGATATCCCTGTCATGGACAGTGGGGAGGACATCCTTGTGGACAGTGGGAAGGATGTTCCTGTGGTGCACAGAAAAACGTCATTGTGGTAGAGAGTGAAGAGGATTTCTCTGTGATGGAGAGTGGGGAGGACATACCTTTGGTAAACAGTGTGGAGGACATCTCTATGGTGGAAGGTGAGGAGGACGTCCCTGGGTGAACAGTGGGAAGGACATCTCTGTGGTAGATTGTTGGGAGGATTTAACTAGGTAGACAGTGGTGAGGATGCCTTTGTGAAAAGTGAGGAGGACTTTCCTGTGTTGCACAGGAGGACATCCCTTTGGTGGACAGTGGGTAGGATCTCCTTGTGGTGGAGATTAGGTCAGATTTCTCTGTGGTGAAAAGTGGGGAAGACATCTCTGTGGTGCACAGGAAGAAGATCTTGTGGTGTACTGTGGGGAGGAAACCCCTGTGGTGGACAGTAGGAAGGATGTCCCTGTGGTGGACAGTGCGGAGGATATCCCTATGGTTAACAGGAGGATGTCCCTGTGATGGACAGTAGGGAGAACATCCAGGTGGGAGACAGTGGGGAGGATTTCCCTGTGGTGGACAGTGGGGAGGATGTCCTTTTTGTGGTCAGTGGGGAGGACACCCCTGTGGTGGACAGTGGGGAGGACGTTCTTGTGGTATACAGGAGTATGTCCCTGTTGTGTACAGTGTGGAGGACATTGCTGTGGTGGACAATGTGGAGACATAACTGTGGTGCACAGTGGGGAGGATGTAATTGTGGTGGACAGTGTGGAGGATATCCCTGTGGTGGTCAATGGGGAGGATGCCCTTGTGGTGGAGAGTGGGGAGGACATCTCTGTGGGACACAAGATGAGGTATTTATGGTGGACAGTGTGGAGGATGTTCCTGTGGTAGACTGTGAAAATTATGTTTCTTTGGTGGACAGTGAGTAGGAAATCTCTGTGGTGGACAGTGCGGAGGACATCCCTCTGGTGGACAGTGAGAAGCATGTGTCTGTGGTGAAAACTGGGGAGGACATCCCTGTTGTGGACAGTGAGGAAGACTTCCCTGTGGTGGACATTGGGAAGGAAGTTGCTGTGTTGCACAGTCATTTGTCCCTGTTGTGGACAGTGTGGAGGATTTCCCTGTGGTGGAAAGTGAGGAGGATATCCCTGTGTTGAACAATGAGACGGATGTCCATATTGGGCAGTGGGGAGGACTTCCATGTGGTGGACAGTGGGTAGGATGTCCTTGTGGTGGACATGGGGGAGATCGTTCCTGTGATGGACAATGAAAAGGACATACCCATTGTGGACAGTGGGGTGGACTTCCCTGTGGTGGACAGTGAAAGCACATCCCTGTGGTGACAGTTAGAAGGATATCCTGGAGGTGGTCAATGACAGGAGGAGGATGTCCTTGTTGTGGACAGTGGAGAGGACTACACTCTGGTGAACAACGAGAAGGATATCCCTCTGGTTGACAGTGCAGAGAATGTCCATGTGGTGGACAGTAGTGAGGATAACCCTCTGGTTTACAGTGGGGAGGCCATACCTTTGGTGGACTGTGAATAGGACGTTACCATTGTGGACAGTGAAGTGGTTTTCCCTGTGGTGGATAGTGGGAAGGATGTCCCTGTTATGGACAGTGGGGAGGACATCCATGAGCTGAACAGTTGGGAGGGCATCCATGTGGTGAACAGTGGGGAGACTTCCCTGTGGTGGGCCATGATGAGGAAATCCCTGTGGTTGACATTGGGGAGGACGTCCCTGTGGTGGACAGTGAGAAGTATTTCACTGTGGTCAAAAGTGGGAAGGACGTCCTTGTGGTGGACATTGTGGAGAATCTACCTGTGGTTCACAGGAGGACATCCTTCTGGTGGACAGTAGGAGGACGTCTCTATGGTGGACAGTGGAAAGGACGTACCTTTGGTGGACAGAGGGGAGAATTTCACTTGTGAATAGTTGAGAGAATGTCCTTATGTTGGACAGAGAAGAGGACATCTCTGTGGCAGACAGTATGGAGGACGTCCCTGTGTTGTTGAATGTGGAGGATGCTCTATTAGTGGACAGTTGAGAGTACATTTCTGTGGTGGACAGTGGGGAGGATATCCCTGTGGTGGACAGTGGGAAGGACATTCCAGTGGTGGACAGTGGTAAAAACTTTCCTGTGGTGGACAGTGAAAAGAACATTCCTGTGGTGGACAGTGGGGAGCAGGTCTCTGTGGTGGACAGATTTAATGACATCCCTATGCTGGACAGTGAAAAAAATCCCTGTCGTGGACAGTGGGGAGGACTTTCTTGTGTTGGAGTGTGGGAAGAACTTTTCTATGGTGGAGAGTGAGGAGCATGTCCCTGTGGTGGATAGTGGGAAGCATGGCCTTTGGTGGACAATGGGGAGGATATCCCTGTGGTTTACTGTGGAGAAAACATACCCATGGTTGTCAGTGAGGAGGACGTCCCTGTGGTGCACAGTGGGGAAGCTATTTCTTTGGTGGACAATGATGAGGCCACCCCTGTGGTGAACAGTGGGAAGCACATCTCTGTAGAGGACAGTGGAAAAGACTTTCCTGTGGTGGAGCGTGGTGAGGACATGCCTGTGGTGGACAGTGGGCAGGAGATTTCTGTGGTGGAGATTAAGCAGGACGTCCCTGTGGTTTACAGTGAAGAGGATGTCCTGTGGTGGCCAGTGGGGAGGATATCCCTAAGGTTTACAGTTGAAAGGAGTTTTCTGTGGTGGACAGTGGCAAGATTGTCTCTGTCATAAACAGTGGAGAGAACATTCCTGTGTTGGAGAGTTGGGAGAACAACCGTAGGTGGAGAGTGGGTGACTTCCCTCTTGTGAACAGTGAGGAGGATATCCCTGTGGTGGACAGCGGGGAGTACGTTCCTGTGGTGCACAGAATGATGTCCCTGTGGTGGAGAGTAAGAGGATATCCTTGTTGTAGACAGTGCATAGGACATCTCTGTGGTGGACAGTGAGGAGGACATCTTTGTGGTGGACAGTGGAGAGGACATCCCTCTAGTTGACAGTGAGGAGAACATGTATTTGGTAGACAGTTGAAAGAACATCACTGTTGTCAACAGAAGGACGTCCCTGTGGTGGACAGTGAGAAGTATATCCCTGTGGTCGACAGAGCAGAGGACATCTCTGTGGTGGAAAGTGAGAAGGATTTCTGTATGGTGGATAGTGGGGAGCACATTCTTGTAGTGAACAGTGGGGAGGACTTCACTGTGGTTGTCAATGAGAAGAACATCCCTGTGGTAAACAGTGGGGAGGACATCCATGTGGTCGATAGTGGGGAGGATGTACATTGGTGGACAGTGGGGAGGACTACCCTGTGGTGGACAGTGGAAAAGACTTCCCTGTGGTGAACAGCAGGGATTATTTCACTGTGGTGGACAGTTGGGAGGACATCACTGTTGTGGAAAGTGCTATGTATGTACCTGTGTTGCATAGTGGGGAAGACATCCCTGTGAAAGGACATGCTTCTGGTGGGCAGTCAGGAGGACATTTCTATGGTACACAGAGAGACATCCCTTTGGTGAATGGTGAAAAGACGTCTTTGTGGTGGACAGTGAGAAGGCCTTCCCTGTGGTGGACAGTGAAGAGGACTACCCTGTGCTGACACTTAGGAGGATATCCCAGTGGTTGTCAATGAGGAGGATGTTCCTGTTGTTGACAGAGGGGGGGATTTTTCTATGGTAGACAGTGGGGAGGACATCCTTAGGTGGGCAGTGAGTAGGACATCCTTGTGGTGGAAAGTGGGGAAGACTTTTCTGTGGTGGACTGTGGGGAGAATATCCCTGTGGTTTACAGAGGGTATGATATCCCTGTGGTGGAAAGTGAGGAGGATGCCCTGTGGTGGACAGTGAGGAGGTTTTACCTGTGGTGGACAGTGTGGAGGATCTCTCTGTGGTCGTCAGTGGGGATGAAACCCCTGTGGCAGACAGTGGTGAGGACGTCCCTGTGGTAAACAGGAGGATGTCTCTGTGGTGGACAGTGAGGAGGACATCACAGTTGTGGACAGTAAGGAGGACTCTTTTGTGGTAGACAGTGGGAAGGATGTCCCTGTAGTGTACACTGAAGATGACATCCCTATGTTAACAGTGAGAAGGACATCTTGTTGGAGGACAATGAGGAGGATGTCCTGTGGTGCACAGTAGAAAAATTTTTCTGTGGTGGATATTTGGAGTACAGTCATGTAATGGAAGTGTGTAGGACATCTCTGTGGTGGACAGTGAGGAGGACATCTCTGTGATGGGCAGTGGGGAATTTGTCCATATGGTGGACAGTGGGGAGGACATCCCTGTGGTTTACAGTTTGGAAGACATACCTGTGGTGGACAGTGAGGAAGATGTGCTTGTGGTGGACAGTGGGTAGGATTTTCCTGTAATGGACAGTGGGAAGGATGTCCCTGTTGTTGACTGTGGGGAGGATTTCACTTTGGTGGACATTGCGGAGGATGTCCTTGTGGTGGGCAGTGGGGAGTACATTCCTGTGGTGGACAGTGGGGAGCACATGTCTGTGGTGGACATTTGGGAAAGCTTCACTGTTTGGACTGTGAGGAGGATGTTCCTGTGGTGGACAGTTGGGAGGGTGTCCCTGTGGTAGACAATGTATAGGAAATCTCTGTGGTGGACAGTGGAGTAGACTGTCCCTGTGGTGGACAGTGGGAAAAATGTCACTGTGGTGCACAGGAGAATGTACTTGTGGTAGACAGTGTGGAGGATGCTGCTTTGTTGCACAGGAGTATGTCCTTCTGTACTCCTCTATGTAAGATTTTTTGGTGGACATTGAGGAGGACATCCCTTTGTTGGACATTGGGCAGGACTTTCATGTGGTGGACCCTGAAGAAGACATCCCTGTGGTGGACAGTTAGGAAGACATCCCTGTGTGAACAATGAGGTGGACTTCACTATATTAGACAGTGAGGAGGACTTCCCAGTTGTGGACAGTTGGGAGGAAATCATTGAGGTGGACAGTGGGAAAGACTTTCATGTGGTGGAAAGTGGGGAGGATATTCCTGTTGTGGAAAGTGAGAAGGACATCTCTGTGGTGGACAATGGTGAGGACTTCCCATTGGTGGACAGTGGGGAAGACTTTTTTCTGGTAGACAGTGAGGAGGAATTTGGCGTGGTGGACAGTGGGGAGGATGGCCCTGTGGTGGAGAGTGGGGAGGAAATCACTTTGGTGGACAGTTGTGAGGACATCCCTGTGGGGGGAATGTGAGAAGGATGTCACTGTTGTGGACAGTGGAGCTGACATCATTGTGGTGGACAGTGAGAAGAATATCCCTCTAGTGGACAATGGAGAGGACATCCCTTTGGTTTTCAGTGGGGAGGACATCCCTTTGGTGGACCATCAGGAGGACATCACTATTGTGGACAGTGAAGTGGTTGTCCCTGTGGTGGATAGTGTGAAGGATGTCCCTGTGATGGACAGTGGGGAGGACATCCATGAGCTGGACAGTTGCGAGAACATCATGTGGTGAACAGTTGGGCGATATTCCCTGTGGTGGACCATGACGAGGAAATCCCTGTGGTTGACATTGGGGAGGACATATCTGTGGTGGAAAGTGAGAAGGATTTCACTGTGGTCGACAGTGGGAAGAACTATCTTGTGTTGGGCATTGTGGAAGACCTTCCTGTGGTTCACAGGAGGATGTCCCTCTGGGGGACCATGGGAGGACGTCTCTATGGTGGACAGTAGAAAGGACATACGTTTGGTTGACAGAGGAGAGAATTTCACTGGTGGACAGTGGAGAGTATGTCCCTATGATGGACAGGGAAGAGAATATCTCTGTGGCAGACAGTGTGCAGGATGTCCCTGTGTTGTTGAATATGGTGGATGCCCCTTTAGTGGACAATGGGGAGTACATTTCTGTGGTGGACAGTGGGGAGGATATTCCTGTGGTGGACAGTCGTGAGGACATCCTGGTGGTGGACAGTGAGAAAAACTTCCCTGTGGTGGACAGTGAGGAGGACATCCCTGTGGTAGTCTGTGGGGAGCATTTCTCTCTGGTGGACATAGGTGAGGACATCACTATGGTGGACATTGAAAAGGAAATTCTTGTCATGGACAGTAAGGAGGACTTTCCTTTGTTGGAGAGTGGGGAGGACTTTTCTGTGGCATACAGTGAGGAGGATATCCCTGTGGAGGATAGTGGAGAGCATGTCATTTTGGTGGACAATGGGGAGGGTATCCCTGTGGCTTACAGTGGAGAAAACATACCTGTCATTGACAGTGAAAAGGACGTCTCTGTGGTGCACAGTGGGGGGAATTTTTCTCTGTGGAGTACAGTGTTAAAGAATTTCTGTGGTGTATTGTGGGTAGGACATCCCTGTGGTGGATAGTGGGTAGGACATATCTGTGGTGGAAAATAAGCAGGACGTCTCTGTGGTGTGACGGAAGAGGATGTCCTGTGGTGGCCAGTGGGGAGGATATCTTTATGGTTTACAGTGGGGAGTACATCACTATGGTGGACAGTGTGGATGACGTCCCTGTGGTGGACAGTGGAAAAAAGTTTTCTGTGGTGGACAGTAGCAAGATTCTCTCTGTTGTCAACAGTGGGGAGAAAGTCGCTGTGGTGGACAGTGGGGTGAATTCCCTGTTGTGTTCATTGAGGATAATATCCCTGTGGTGGACAGTGGGGAGTATGTCCCTGTAGTGAACAGAATGAAGACCCTGTGTTGGAGTGTAAGAGAACGTCCTTGTAGTGGAGAGTGCAGAGGACATCTATATGGTGGACAGTGAGGAGGACATCCTTGTGGTGGACAGTGTAGAGGACATCCCTGTAGTTGACAGTGGGGAAAACATGTATTTGGTAGATAGTTGGGAGGACATGCCTGTTATGAACAGAAGGACGTCCCTATGGTGGACAGAGTGGAGGACATCTCTGTGGTGGAAAGTGAGGAAGATGACCCTATGGTAGATGGTGGGGAGTACGTTCATGTAGTCAACAGTGGGGAGGACCTCACTGTGGTGGTCAGTGAGAAGAACATCCCTGTGGTAAACAGTGGGGAGGACCCCATGTGGTCGATAGTGGAAAGGATGTCCATTGGTGAACGGTGGGGAGGACAACTTTGTGGTGGACAGTGGGGAAGACTTCCCTGTGGTGAACAGCATGAAGGATTTCACTGTGGTGGACAGTTGAGAGGACATCCCTGTGGTAGAGAGTTAAAAGAAAATCACTGTTGTGGAAAGTGCTATGTATATAACTGTGGTGCATAGTGGGCAGGACATCCCTGTGGTGGACATTGGGAAGGATGTCCCTGTGGTGGACAATGGGGAGACATCCTTCTGGTGGGCAGTCAGGAGGACATTTCTATGGTACACAGAGGGACATTCCTGTGGTGGACAGTGAAAAGAAAGTCTTTGTGTTGGACAATGAGAAGGACTTCGCTGTGTTGGACAGTGGGGAGGACATGGCTGTGGTGGACAGTGGGCAGGAAATCTCTGTGGTTGACAGGGTGGAAAATGTCCCTGTGGTGGTCAGTAAGAAGGACGCCCCTGTGGTGGAGAGCAGGGAGGATGTCACTGTGGTGTACAATAGGACAACCCTGTGGATGACATTGGGGCGGACATCCCTTTGGTAGACTCTTGGGAGGATTTCTCTGTGATGAACAGTAAGGAAGACATCCCTGTGGTGGCCAGTGGAAAGGACATCCCTGTGGCGAAAAGTAGAAAGGATTTCACTGTAGTGGACAGTGGGGTGGATATCCTTGTTGTGGGCAGTGGGGAGGATATATCTGTGGTGGACAGTGCAGAGGATATCTCTGTGGTGGACAGTTAGGAGGATGTCACTGATGTCAACATTTTGGAGGATGTCTTTGTGGTGAACAGTAGAACGTCCCTTTGGTGTACAGTGTGGAGGATGTCCCAGCGGTTGTCAGTGGGAAGGACACCCCTGTAGTGAACAGTGTTGTGGACATCCTTGTGGTGCACAGAAGGAGGACTGTGTGGTGGAGAGTGGGGTGGATGTCACTTTGGTGCAAAAAGGACATCCTATTTTTGGACAGTGGGGAGGACAACTCTTTTGTGGACAGTGGGGTGAGTTTGCTGTGGTGCACAGGAGGACATCCCTGTGGGGAAGAGTTTGGAGGATGTTCCTGTGCTGGACAGTGAAAAGGACATCCTTGTGGTGACAGTGAGTAAGAAATATCTATAATGGTCAATGATGAGGATGTCCCTGTGGTGGAATTTGTTAGGACATTTCTGTGGTAAACAGGGAGGAGGACATCCCTGTGTTGGACAGTGAGAAGGACATCCCTGTGGTGGACAGTGGGGAAGATGTTTCTGTGGTGGAGAGTGGGAGGACATCCATGTGGTGGACAATGAGTAGGATATCTCTGTTGTGGACAGTGAGGAGGAAGTCTCTGTGATGGACAGTCTGGAGGTTATCACTGAGATGGACAGTGGGGAGGATTTCCCTGTGGTGGACAGCGGGAAGGATGTCCCTGTGGGTGACTATGTGGAAGTTTTCACTGTGGTGGACAGTGGGGAGGACATCCTTGTGGTGGGTAGTGGGAAAGACGTTACTGTTGGGCACAGAAGAACGTCCCTGTGGTCGTCAGTAAAGAGGATGCACCTTTGGTGGACAGTGGGAAGGCTGTCCCTGTGGTACACAAGAGGATATCCCTGTGGTGGACAATGAAGAGGACATCCCTGTTGTGCACAGTGGGGACGATTTTTCTTTGATGGACAGTGGGGAGAGTGGGAACACATATCTGTGGTTGACAATGTGGAAGAAATCACTGTGGTGGACAGTGTAAAGGAAATCACTTTTTGGACAGTAGGGAAGACTTTCCTGAGGTGGACAGTTGGGAGGACATCCCTGTGGTGTACATTGGAGAGTATGGTCCTGTGGTGAACAGTGAGCAGGATTTCATTGTGGTGGACAGTGGTGAGGATGTTCTTGTGGTGGGCAGTGGGGAGGACGTTCCTGTCATGGTCAATAAGTAGGATGCCCCTGTCGTGGACAGTGGGGAGATTCTCTCTGGTGGACAGTGAAGCAGGCATCCCTGTGGACAGTGAGGAAGACATATCTATGGCGGTCAATGAGGAGGACGTCCCTGTGGGAGAGAGTGTGGAGGAATTTTCTGTGGTGGACAATGGGGAGGACATCACTGTGGTGGACAGGCGCAAGCACATCTCTGTGTTGGACAGTGAGGAGTATGTCCCTGTGTTGGACTGTGGAGAAGAGTTTCCTGTGGTGAACTGTGTGGAGGACATACCTGTGGTGGACTGCTGTTAGGACATGTCTGATGTAAACAGTGAGGAGGTTGTCTCTGTGGTTGATAGTGCAGAGAATAGCCTTGTGGTTTACAGTGGGGAGGACATCTTTTGGTGGACAATGAGGGGTATGTTCCTATAGTGGACAGTGGAGAGAATTTCCCCATGGAGGACAGTGAGAAGGATGTCCCTGTGGTGGACAGTAGGGAGGACATCATTCTGGTGGACAGTTGGGAGGACATCCCTGTCATGGATAGTTGGGAATACTTCCGTGTGGCGGACTGTGGGGAGGACATCCCTGTGTTGGACAGTGGGGAGGGTGTCCCTGTGGTGGACAATGGGGAAGATTTCACTGTGATGGACAGTGGGTAGGACATCCTTGTGGTGGACAGTGAGGGAAACGTTCCTGTGGTGGACAATGGAAAGGAAATCTCTGTGGTGGACAGTGGGTCGATTTGGCTGTTGTGCACATAAGGTCATCACTGTGGTGAAGAGTGTGGAGGATGTTCCTGTGGTGAACAGTGAAAAGGATGTCTGAATTGTAGACAGTGGAGTGGACTTCGCTGTGGTGGACATTGAAGAGGACATTTCTGTGGTGACAGGAGGATATCCCAGTGGTGGTCAATGAGGAGGACATCCCTGTGGTAGACAGTGAGGAAGACTTTTCTGTGGTTGACAATGGGGAGGATATCCCTGGGGTTTACAGTGGGGATGATTTCCCTTTGGTGGACAGTGGGGAGGTTGTCCCTGTGGTGGACAGTGAGGAGGATGTCTCTGGGTTGGACAGTGGGGAAGATGTTCCATTTGTGGATACTGAGCATGGCATCCTTGTGGTGGATAGTGTGGAGGATGTCCCTGTGGTGGATTGTGGTGAGAACGTCCCTGTGGTAAACAGGAGGATGTCCCTGTGGTGGATAGTGGAAAAGAAATCGCAGTTGTGGTCTGTAAGTAGGACTCATTTGTGGTAGACAGTGAGAAGGATGTCCCTGTTTTACACAGGAGAACTTTTTTGTGGTGGAGAGTGTGGATGACATCTCTGTGGCGGACAGTGGGGAGGACATCCCTGTGGTGTACAGTGAACAGGACAACCCTGTTGTATCAGTGAGAATGACATACCTGTGTTGGACAATAAGGTGGTGCACAGTAGAAAAAAAATTTGTTGTGGAAAGTGGAGAGGACATCCCTGTGGTGGACAGGTCAGACCATATCTCTGTGGTAGACAGTGACAGAACATTTTTGTGGTGGACAATGGGAGTACATTCATATGGTGGCCAGTGTGTAGTGCATCTCTGTGGTGGAGAGTGAGGAAAACGTCTCTGTGATGGACAGTGGGGAGGTTGTCCATGTGGTGGACAGTGGGGAGGACATTTCTCTGGTTTACAGTGGGGAGGACATACCTGTGGTGGACAGTGAAGATGACGTCCTTGTGGTGGACAGTGGAGAGGATTTCCCTGTGATGGGCAGTGGGAAGGATGTCCCTGTTGTTGACTGTTGGGAGGATTTCACTGGTGGACATTGTGGAGGATGTCCTTGTGGTGGGCAGTGAGGAGGATGTTTCTGTGGTGCACAGGAAGACATACCTGTGGTGATCAGTAAGGAGGATGCCCCTGTGGTTGACTGTGGGAAGTACATTCCTGTGATACACAGAAGGACTCCCTGTGGTGGTCAGTGGGGAGAACATATCTGTGGTGGATAGTGGGCAAGACGCACCTGTGATCGATAGTGAATAGAACATCCCTGTGGTGAAAGTGAGGAGGACATCCCTGTGGTGCACATTGGAAAAAAAAATTTCTGTGAATGACAGTGGGGAGAACATCACTGTGGTGGTCTCTGGGGACCACATATCTGTGGTGGACAATGGAGAGGACATCCCTGTGTTAGACAGTGAGATGGACATCACTGTGGTGGACAGTGAGGAAGATGTATCTGTGGTGGACAGTGGGAGCACATACATGTGGTGGACAGTGGGTAGGACATCTCTGTGGTGGACTGTGAGGAGGACATCTCTATGATGGACAGTGGGGAGGTTGTCCCTGTCGTGGACAGTGAGGAGAACATCCCTGTGGTTTACAGTGGAGAGGACATACCTGTGATGGAGAGTGAAGAGCATGTCCATGTGGCGGACAGTGGGGAGGATTTCCCTGTAGTGGACAGTGGAAAGGATGTCCCTGTAGTTTACTGTGGGGATGTTTTCACTGTGGTAGACAGTGTGGATGACATTCTTTTGGTGGGCAGTAAGAAGGGCGTTACTGTGTTCCACAGGAGGACGTCACTGTGGTGTTCAGTAAGGAGGAAGCACCTTTGGTGGACATTGGGAAGGATGTCCCTGTGGTACACAGGAGGGCATCTCTGTGGTGGACAATGAGGAGGATGTCCCTGTTGTGCACAGTGGGGAGGATTTTTCTTTGCTGGACAGTGGGGAGCACATCTCTGTGGTGTACAGTGTGGAGGAGATGCCTGTGGTGCACAGTGAGGAAAATGTCCCTGTGGTGGATAGTCAGAAGGACGTCCTCTTTTACACAGGAGGACATTCCTGTGATAGAGAGAGGGGAGGACATCTCTGTGGTGGACAGTGGGGAGGACGTACCTGTGGTAGACAGTGAAGAGGACATTCCTGTGGTAACAGCGAGGACATCCCTGTGGTGAACAATGAGGAGGACGTTTTGTGGTGCACAGTAGAAAAAATTTTTCTGTGATGGACAGTGGGGAGGACATCCCTGTGGTGGAGAGTGAGGACCATATCTCTGTGTGATCAACAGTGAGGAGGACTTTTGTGGTGGACAATGGGGAGTACATCCATGTGGTGGACAGTGTTTAGAACATCTTTGTGGTGGACAGTGTGGAGTACATCTATGTGAAGGAAAGTGGGGAGGTTGTCCATGGGGTGGACAGTTGGGAGGACTTCACTGTGGTGGACAGTGAGGAGGACATCCCTGTGGTGGACAGTGGAAAGGATGTCCCTCTGTTGGACAATGGGGAAGATTTCACTGTGGTGGACAGTGGATAGGATGTTCTTGTGGTGGCCAGTGAGGAGGATGTTCCTATGGTGGACAGTGGAAAGGACATCTCTGTGCTGGACAATGGTGCTATTTTGCTGTTGTGCACTGGAGGTCATCACTGTGGTCAAGAGTGTGGAGGATGTTTCTATGGTGAACAGTGAAAAAGATGTCCCCATTGTGGACTGTGGGGTTTACTTCCCTATGGTAGTCAGTGAAGAGGACATCCCTGTGGTGACAGATAGGAGGATATCCCAGTGGTGGTCAATGTGGAGGATGTCGCTGTGGTGGACAGAGGGGAGGATTTTTCTCTGGTGGACAGTGAGGAAGACATCCTTGTGGTGGGCAGTGAGTAGGACATGCTTGTGGTGGACAGTGGGGAAGATTTTTCTGTGGTGGACTGTGGGGAGGATATCCCTGTGGTTTACAGTGGGGATGATATCCCTGTGGTGGAAAGTGAGGAGCACGCCCTGTGGTGGACAGTGGGGAGGTTGTCCATGTGATGGACAGTGAGGAGAAGGTCTCTGTGTTGGATAGTGGGGAAGATGTCTCTTTTGTGGATACTGAGCAGGACATCTTTGTGGTGGACAATGTGGAGGATGTCCCTGTGTTGGTCAGTGGGGAAGAAACCTCTGTGGTGGACAGTGGTGAGGATGTCCTTGTGGTAAACAGGAGGATGTTCCTGTGGTGGACAGTGAGGAAGACATCCCAGTTGTGGTCAGTAAGAAGGACTGCTTTCTAGTGGACAGTAAGAAGGACATCCCTGTTTTACACATGAGAAATTTCCTGTGGTTTAGTGTGTGGAGGACATCTCAGTGTTGGACAGTAGGGAGGATGTTTCTGTGGTGTACAGTGAAGAGGACATCCCCATGGTAACAGTGAGAAGGACATACCTGTGGTGGACAATGAGCAAGACATCTTGTGGTGCACAGTAAAATAAATTTTTAGGTGGTGGGCAGTGAGGAGGACATTCCTGTGGTGCACAGGAGGATGTCCCTGTGGTAATCAGTAAGGGGAATGCACATGTGTTGGACAGTGGGGAGCCATCTCTGTGGTGGATAGTGGGCAAGACACCCCTGTGATGGTCAATGAAGAGAACATCCCTGTGGTAACAGTGAAAAGGACATCCCTGTGGTGCACAGTGGAAAAGATTTTTTGTGGAGGACAGTGGGGAGTACATCCCTTTGGTGGTCAGTGGGGACATCTCTGGGGTGGACAATGGAGAGGACATCCCTGTGGTAGACAGTGAGGAGGATGTCCCTGTGGTGTATAGTGGAGAGCATATCCTTTTGGTGGGCAATGGGTAGGACATCCCTGTGGTTTACAGTGGAGAGTAAATACCTGTGGTGGACAATGAGGAGGTCATCACTGAGGTGTACATTCGAAATAATTTTCCTGGGGTGGAGAGTGGGTAGGACATTCCTGTTGTGGAGAGTGGGTAGGACATTTCTTTGGTGGACAGTCAGCAGGATGTTTCTGTGGTGTACAGTGAAGAGGATGTGCTGTGGTGGCCAGTGGAGAGGATATTCCTATGGTTTGCAGTCAGGAGTACATCCCTGTGGTGGACCCTGTGGATGACATCTCTGTGGTGAACAGTGGAAAGGATTTTTCTGTGATGGACAATGGGAAGATTGTCTCTGTCATGGACAGTGGGTAGAATGTCCCTGTGGTGGACAGCTTGGAAGACAATCGTTGGTGGACAGTGGGGTGACTTCCCTGTTCTGGACAGTGAGGAGGACATCCCTGTGGTCGACAGTTGGAGGACATCCCTGTGGTGCACAGAAGGATGTCCCTGTGGTGGAGAGTAAGAGGACGTCCTTGTGGTGGACAGTACAGAGGACATCCCTGTGGTAGACAGTGAGGAGGACATTCTTCTGGTGGACTGTGGGGAGGACATTTTTGTAGTTGACAGTGGGGAGAACATGTATATGGTAGACAGTTGGGAGGACAGCCCAGTTGTGAACAGAAGGACGTCCCTGTGGTTGACAGTGAGAAGGATTTCCCTGTGGTGGACAGAGCGGAGGTCATCTCTGTGGTTGAAAGTGAGGAGGATGTCCCTATGGTGGAGAGTAGGGAGGATGTCCATGTAGTCGACAATGGGGAGGACTTCACTGTGGTGGACAGTGAGAAGAACATCCATGTGGTAAACAGTGGGGAGGACATTTGTGTGATTGACAGTGTGGTGCACATCCATTGGTGGACAGTGGGGAGAACTACTTTGTGGTGGACAGGACTTACCTGTGGTGAACAGAAGGGAGGATTCCACTGTGGTGGACAGTTAGGAGGACGTCCCTGTGGTGGACAGTTAAAAGGACATCACTGTGGTGGAAAGTGCGATGTATGTACCTGTGGAGCATAGTGGGGAAAACATCCCTGTAGAGGACAATGGGAAGGATGTCACTGTGGTAAACAGTGAAAAAGACCTCCTTCTGATGGGCAGTCAGGAGGACTTTTCTGTGGTGCACAGAGGGACACCCCTATGGTGAACAGTGGAAAGGAAGTCTCTGTGGTGGACAGGGAGAAGGACTTCCCTGTGGTGGACAGTGGGGAGGACATTACTCTGGTGCACAGGAGAATGTCTTTGTTGTGGACAATGTAAAGGACATTGCTCTGGTGGACAGTGTGGAAAATGTCCCTGTGGTGGTCAGTAAGGAGGATGCCCCTGTGGTGGATGGTGGGGAGGTTGTCCCTGTAGTACACAGGAGGACTTCCCTTTGGTGGACAGTGGGGAGGACATCCCTGTGGTCACTGTAGGGAGGATTTTCCTGTGGTGAACAGTGAGGACATCCCTGTGGTGGACAGTGGGAAGGATGTCCCTGTGGTGGACAGCGAAGAGGATTTCACTGTAGTGGACTGTTAGGTAGATGTCCTTGATATGTGCAGTGGGGAGGATGTCGCTATGGTGGACAGTGCAGAGGACATATCTGTGGTGGACATTGAGAGGGGCGTCCCTGTTGTAGACAGCTGGGAGGCCATTCCTGTGGTGGACAGTGTGGAGGATGTCCCTGTGGTGTTCTGTGGGGAGGATACCCCTGTGGTGGACAGTGGTGAGGACTTCCTTTTGGTACACAGGAGGACGTCCCTGTGGTGGACAGTGGAATAGACATCACTTTGGTGGACAGGAGGACATCCTGATAATGGACATTGGGGAGGATGCCCCTCTCATGGACAGTGGAGAGGACAACTCTTTTGTGGACAGTGGGGTGAGTTTGCTGTGGTGCACAAGAGGACGTCCCTGTGGGGAACAGTTTGGAGGATGTCTCTGTGCTGGACAGTGAAAAGGACGTCCCTGTTGTGGACAGTGGGAAGCATGTTCCTGTAGTGGACAGTGGGGAGGACTTCGCTGTGGATGACAGTGAGTAGGACACAACTATGGTGGCCAGTGGGAAGAAGGTCTTTGGTGTGGACAGTGAGAAGGATTTTGTTGTGGTGCACAGGAGTAAATCCCTCTGGTGGACAGTTGAGAGGATGTTACTGTGTTGGACAATGAAAAGGACATCCCTGTGGTGGACAGTGGCAAAAACGTCCTTTTTGTACTATGGGGAGGATATTTCTGTGGTGCACAGAAGGACATCCCTGTAATGGAGAGTAGGGATGATGTGTCTGTGCTGGACAGTGGGGAGGATTTCACTGTAGTGGACAGTGGAGAGAATGTCCTTGTGGTGGACCATGTGCAGAACATTCCTGTTGTGCACAAGAAAATGTTCTTGTGGTGGACAGAAAATAGGACATATCCGTTGTGGACAGTTGGGAGGATATCCCAGTGTTTGACCATGACGTGGACGTTCCTGTGGTTGACAGTGGGGAGGACATTCCTGTGGTGGACACTTGGGAGGTTTTCCCTGTAAGGACAGTGGGGAGGACTTCTGTCTGGTGGACAGTGAGAAGGACATCCCTATCATGGACAATGGGGAGAATATTCCTGTGGTGGACAGGGGAGAGGATACCCCTGTGGTAGACAGTGGTGAGGACATCCCTGTGGTTGATAGTGCGGAGGACATTCCTGTGGTGGACACATGGGAGGACTTCCCTGTGGTGGAGAGTGGGGAGGACTTCTTTTTGGTGGACACTGAGAAGGACATCTCTGTTGTTGACTGTGGGGAGCATATCCATGTGATGGACAGTGGAGAGGATATTCCTGTGGTAGACAGTGGAGAGGACATTCCTGTGGTGGACACTTGGGATGACTTCCCTGTGGTGGAGAGTGGGTAGGACATTCCTATGGTGCACAGTGGAGAAGACATGACTGTGGTGTAAAGTGAGGAGGACATCTCTGTTGTGGACAGTGAAGAGGATATCCCTATTGTGGACAGTGGTGAGAATATCCCTGTGGTGGGCAGTAGAGAGGATATCCTTGTGGTGGATAGTGGGGAGGACATCGCTGTGGTTTACAGTGGGGAGGACTTCTCTGTGTTGGACAGTGGGGAGGACATCCCTGTGGTGCACAGTGGGGAGTATATCCCCATGGTGATGAGTGAGAACTACATCCCAGTGGTGAAAGGTAGGGAGGACTTCACTGTGGTAGACAATGAGGACAACTTCATTGTGTTGGACAGTTGGGAGGACATCCCTTTGGTGGACAGTGGGGAGGCCGTCCCTTGGTAGACAGTAAGGAGAAATTCCTTTTGGTTGACAGTGAGAAAAACATGCCTGTTATTGCCAGTGGACACCTTTTTGGTGGACAGTGGAAAGGACTTAGCTGTGGTGGACAACATGGAGCATGTCCTTGTTGTGGATCATGGGGAGGACGTTCCTGTAATTCATTGGAGTATGTCCTTGTGGTGGACATTGTGGAGAATGTCCCTGTGGTGGACAGTATGTAGGACATACCTGTAGTGTACATTGAGGAGGACGACTCAGTGGTAAATAGTGGGGAGGACGTACCTGTGGTGGACAGTGGGGAGGACGTCCCTGTGTTTGACTTGGGAAGATTTTACTTTTGTGAACAGTGGGGAGGACGTCCTTGTAGACAGTGGGAAGGATGTGTCTGTGGTGCACAGAAAAACGTCCCTATGGTGGACAATGTGGAGAATGTCCTTATGGTGGACAGTTGGGAAGATGTTTCTGTGGTGCAAATGAGGATGTCACTGTGGTGGACAGTGGATAGACTTCCCTATGTTGGACAGGGGGAGTACATCCCTGTGGTGGACATTGAGGATGTCATCCTTTTTGTGGACAGTTGGGAGGATGTCCCTGTGGTGAACAGTGGAAAGGACATCCCTGTTATCGTCACTGTGGAGGACTTCCTGTGGTGGACAGTGGGGAGGACTTTTCTCTGGTGGAGAGTAAAAAGGACATCCTTGTTGTGGACAGTGGAATGGATGTCCCTGTTGTGTACAGTGGGGAGGACACCCCTTTTGAGTACAGTGTGAAGGACATCTGTTTGGTGGATAGTGAGTAGGACGTCCTTGTGGTGGAGAGTGGGGAGGACTTTTCTGTGGTGTACAGTGGGGAAGACATCACTGTGGTAAAGAGTGTGGAGAACATCTCTATGATGGAATGTGAGGAGGATTTACCTGGGGTGAACAGTGAGGAGGTCATACCTGTGGTATACTGTTGAGAAAATTTAACTATATTAGACAGTGGAGAGGATGCCCTTTTGGAAATTAAGGATATACCTGTGTTGCACAGGAGGACACCCCTGTGGAGGACAGTGTATAAGATGTACCTATGGTGAACAGTGGGTCAGATTTCTCTGTGTTGGACAGTGGGGAAGACTTCCCTTTGGTCCACAAGAGGAAGACCTTGTTCTGGATAGTTGGGAGGAAGCCCCTGTGGTGGACAGTGGGGAGGATGTCCCTGTGGTGGACAGTGTGGAAGACATCCCTATGGTGCACAGGAGGACGTCACTGTGATGGATAGTGGAGAGAATATCCAGGTGGTAGACAGTGGGGAGGATTTCTTGTGGTGGACAGTGGGGAGGATATCCCTCTCTTGGACAGTATGGAGGATGTCCTTGTGGTGGTTAGTAGGGAGGACACCCCTGTGGTGGACAGTGGGGAGGATGTCCCTGTGGTATACAGGAATATGTCCCTTGGTGTACAGTGTAGAGGACATCGCTCTGGTGGACAATGTGGAGGACATAACTGTGGTGCACAGTGGGGAGGATGTACCTGTGGTGGACAGTGTGGAAGACAACACTGTGGTGGTCAATGGGGAGGACACCCCTGTGGTGGACAGTGGGGAAGACATCTCTGTGGGATACAAGATGAGGTCTTTATGGTGGACAGAGGGTCGGATTTATCTGTGGTGAACAGTGGGGAAGATTTCCCTGTGGTTCAAAGGAGAAAGACCATGTGGTGGACAGTGGGGAGGAAGCCCTGTGGTGGACAGTGGGGAGGACATCCTTTTGGTGGGCAGTGTGGAGTACATACCTATGGTGTACCAGAGGACATTTCTGTGATGGACAGTGGGGAGAACATCCAGGTGATAGACAGTGGTGAGAGCTTCCTGTGGTGGACAGTGGGGAGGACATCCCTGTGGTGGACAGTGAGGAGGACATCCTTGTGGACCAAGGAGAGGACGTCCCTGTGGTTGACAGCTGGGAGAATATCCCTGTGGTGGACAGTGGGGAGGATGTCCCTTTGGTGGACAGTGGGGTGGATGTCTCTGTGGTAGACAGAAGGGAGGACTTTTCTGTAGTTGACAGCAGGAGGACATGACTATAGTGGACAGTGAAGAGGACTTCTGTGTGGTGAAGTGTGGGATTTCATTGTCATGAAAAGTGTAAAGGATGTTCTTGTGTTGAACCGTGGAGAGTGCATTATTTGTTGCACAGGTGGACATTCCTGTATTGGAAAGTGGGGAGGATGTCCCTGAGGTGGAGTGTGGGGATAACATCCCTGTGGTGGACAGTGAGGAGAAAGTCCCTGTGATGGACAGTGGGGAGGTCTTCCCTTTGGTGGAAAATGAGATGGATATCCCATTATTGGGCATTGGAGAGGACTTCCCTGTGGTGGACAGTGGGGAGCATGTGTCTCTGGTGAAAAGTGGGGATGATATTCCTGTGGTGGACAGTGGGGAATATTTCCCTGTGGTGGACGGTGGGGATGATGTTGCTGTGTTGCACAGGAGTTTGTCCCTGTTGTGTACAGTGTGGACTATGTCCGTGGTAGAAAGTGAGGAGGATGTCCCTGTGTTGAGCAAGGCGTCCTCCCCACTGTCAACCACAGGGATGTCCTCACATCCTTAAACCACAGAGACCTTTTCGCCACTGTCCACCACAAAGACATCCTTCCCAGTATCCACCAAGGACATTCTCCTGTGCACCAAAAGAACGTCCTCGCCAGGTTCCACCACAAAGACATCCATTCCACTGTCTGCCATAGGTATGTCCTCCTCACTGTCAACCACAGGTAAGTCCTACCAACTGTCCACAACAGCAATGTCCTCCCCACTGTCCACCACAGTGAGGTTCTTCTCACTGTCCACCACAGCGATATGCTTCTCACTGTCTACCACATGGATGTCTTTCTCACAGTCCACTACAGAAAAGTCCTCCCCACTGTCCAGATATGTCTTATCCACTGTCCACCACAGGGACATCATTCCCACTGTCTTCTACAGGGATATCCTCCTCACTGTCTACCACAGAGATGTCCTACCCACTGTCCACAACAAGGATGTCCTCCCCACTGTAAACAACAGAGATGTTTTCCTCACTGTCCACCACAGGGACATCCTTCCCAGTGTCCGCTACAGGGACGTCCCCCTCACTGTCTGAAATATAAATGTACTCCCTACTATCCACCACAGGAACGTCCTCTTCTCTGTCCACCACAAAGACATCCTTCTGTGTAACACAGAGTTCTACTCCCCTGTGGGGAAGAAATCTCACGGGTGGGGGGGAAGAGGGAGTCTGGCGGATCCCTCGGCGGTCTGGCATCAGGGTCCCGGGCGGGCTTCCCATGCCGCCAGCGGAGGGTCTCACATTGGTACAGCTGCCCCGGGCTGGCGGTGGGCAGCTCAAGTTTCCAAAGGCTGGGAACCTGGTGGTGGCAGATCAGGCAGATCAGGCAGATCAGGCAGATCAGGCAGATCAGGCAACATGTAGAGTCTGGTTTTCCAAAGCTTTTATTGTTCATGGCATGGTAAATGGATGTAGGTGGTATGCGCTTCCCCCACCAAAGCCTGGGGAGCTTAATTTTATAGGGTGGGAAAAAATGTGAGGGAATAACTTAATTAGCTACACCCCTGGCCTTTAGATAACTCACTAATACTTAAATCTCTGGAGGTGGAGACTTGTTAATCACGCCCTCTACTTGTGTGTTACCTGACTGAAGATGGCAGGTTAAATGGAGTTACCTCATCCAAGGACCAACACTCACCCCTGTCCACAATAGGGGCATCGTCCCCATTTACCACCACAGAAACCTCCCCAACACTGTCCACCATAGGGATGTCCTCCCCACTCTCCACCACAGGGACATCCTCCCATCTGTCCACCACAGGGTCTTCCTCCTGTGCACCACAGGACATCCTCACCAATGTCCACCACAGAAAAATCTTTCCCACTGTCCACCACAGTGACGTCCTCTCAACTGTCCACCACAGAGATGTGCTCTCATGGGGATGTCATTTCTACAGTCCAACACAGTGGTATCCTTCAAAATTTTACCACAGGGACATCATCCTAAGTGTCCACCACATTGACGTCCTCCCAAATGTCCAACAAATGGACTTATTTCTGTGTACCACAGGGACAACCTTACCACTGTCTAACACAGGTCTGTTCTTCCCCACTGTACACCACAGAGACGTCCATCCCAATGTTCACCACAGGGACATCCTACTCACTGTGCACTACAGGGACATCCTTCTGTGCACCACAGGTACCTTCTCCCCACTGTCCCCCACAGAGATGTCTTCCCCACTGTCCACCATAGGTATGTCCTCCTCACTGTCAACAACAGGTAAGTCCTCCCAACTGTTCACAACAGCAATGTCCTTCCCACTGTCCACCACAGTGAGGTCCTTCTCACTGTCCACCACAGTGATATCCTTCTCACTGTCCACAACTTGGAAGCCATATTCACGGCCTTCTACAGAGAAGTTCTCCCCAATATCCACCACCAATAAGTCTTCTCCAATTTCAACCACAGGGATGTCCTCCCCTCCTTAAACCACAGAGATGTTTTCCCCACTGTCCAAAACAGGGACATCCTTCCCACTGTCCACTAAATGGAAGTCCTCCTCATTGTCCATTACAGAGATATCCTATCCACTGTCCACCACAGGGAAGTTTTTTCTACTGTAAACCACAGAGATGTTTTCCCCACGGTCCAACACAAAGAAATATTTCCCAGTGTTCACCACAGGGAAGTCCTCCTCACTGTCAACACCTGAAATGTATGCCCAATGTCTAATACAGGGACATCCTCCTCATGGCCCACCACAAAGACGTCCTCATGTGTAACACAGAGACACACTCCCCACTGTCCACCATAGGGGCATCCTCCATATTAACCACCACAGGGATATCCTCCACACTGTCCACCAAAGAGATGTCCACCCCATTGTCCACCACAGGGACAACCTCCCCACTGTCCACCACAGGGACTTCCTCCTGTTCACCACAAGGACATCCTCCCCAATGTCCACCACAGAGAAATCCTTTCCACTGTCCACCACAGGGACATCCTCCACACAGTCACCACCGGTGAATTTCCCCACTGACCACCAGAGGTACGTCCTTTGCAGTGTTCACCACAGAGACGTCCTCCCATTGTCCACCACAGGGATGTCCTCCCTAATTTCCACCACACGTATGTCCTTCTGTGGACCACAGGGATGTCATTGACACTGTCTACCACATTGGTGTCCTCCCCACTGTGCACCACAGGGACATCCTTCTAAGCACCAAAGAGCCCTAATCCCAATTGTCCACCACAGGGATGTCCTCCCCACTGTCCACTACAGGCATGTCCTCCTCATTGTCCACCACAGAAACGTCCTCCTCACTCTCCCTGACAGAGATTTTCTACCCACCATCCACCACAGTGACGTCCTCCCCACTGTAAACGACAGAAATATTTTCCTCACTTTCCACCACAGGGGCATTCTTCCCAATGCCCACAACAGTGACATTTTTTCACTGTCCACCACAGAGATGTCTTACCCACAGTCCACCACAGGGATGTCCTGCCCACTGTCAGCCACAGGGATTTCCTCACCTCCTTAAACCACAAAGTTTTCCCCACTTTCCACCAAGGGACATTCTTCTCACAGTCCACCACAGGGATGTCCTCCTCACTGTCCAGAACAAAAATGGCCTCTTCACAGTTCACCACAGAGAAGTCCTATCCACTGTCTGCCACAGAGATGTCGTTTTCACTGTCCACCACAGGGACATGGTCCCACTGATGACCACAAGGATGCCCTTTCCACTGTGCAGCACAGAGACATCTTTCTGTGTACCACAGGACGTCCTCCTCACTGTCCACCACAGAGATTTCTTCCTAAGTGTCCAACACAAGGACATCCTCCCCACTGTCCACCACATGGATGTCCTCATGTGTAGCACAGGAACGTCTTCCAACTCTCTATTGGAAGGATTTCCTCCCCATTTTCCACCATAGATACATCTTCCCAACTGTTCACCACAGGAGGATGTCCCTGTAGTGCACAGTGGGAAGGACATCAATGTTGTAGACAGTTGGGAGGATGTTCTCCCCACTGTAAACCACAGGGATATCCTTCCCCTGTCAAACACAGGGACATTTTTCCCACTGTTCTCCAAAGGAACATCTTCCTCACTCTACCACAAAGATGTTCTACACACTGTCCACCACAGGGACGTCCTCTCCACTGTCCACCACGGGGACATCCTCCTCACTGTACACCACAGGTATGTCCTTCCCACTGTCCATCACAGGGACATCCTCCTCACTGTACACCACAGGTATGTCCTTCCCAATGTCCATCACAGGGACATCCTCCTCACTGTACACCACAGGTATGTCCTTCCCACTGTCTACCACAAAACACGCTTCCCCCTTTCTACCACAGAGAATTCCTTACCACTGTCCTCCACAGTGATGTTCTTCTCACTGTCTACCACAGGGATTTTCTCTCCATTGTCCATCACATGAATGTCCTCCAAATGTCCACCACAGGAACATCCTCTCCACTGTCCACCACAGAGTTGTCCTTCCCGTTGACCACCACAGGTATGTCCTCCACACAGTCCACTACAGAGAAGTCCTCCCCAATCACCACAACAGAAACATACTCCCCACTGTCCAAGACAAGAATGTCCTCTTGTGCACCACAGGGATGTTCTCCCCACTGTCCCAAACAGGGAAGTTTTTCCCACTGTCAACCACAGGGACATCCTCCCAACTATCCACCACAGGTATTCCCTTTCACTGTCCACAATAGAGACGTCCTCTCCATTGTCCACAACAGGGAAGTCCTTCCCACTTTACATCACAGGTATGTCCTTCCAACTGTCCACCAGAGAGACGTTCTTTCCACTGTCCACCACAGGGACATCCTCTATGTAACACAGGGACTTCTTTTTCACTGTCCACTACATGAGGATCCTCAGCACAGACAACCACAGGAATGTCCTTCACAATGTTTACCACAGATAAGTCCTCCACACAGTTCATCACAGGAACATCTTCCCCACTGTCCGCCCTATGGACTTCCTGTGCACCACAGGGATCTCCTCCCAACTATCCATGACAGAAATGTTTTCCTCTCTGTATACCACAGAAATGTCGTCCCGACTGTCCACCAAAGAAATGTTTTCCCATGTACCACAGAAAGTCCTCCCAACTGACGAAAACTGGGACATCCTCCCCACTGTCCACCAGAGGGAAGTCCTCACCACAGTCCACCACAGAGACGTTCTCCCCACTGTCCACCACAAGGACCTCTTCTTCACTGTCCACAAGGATGTCCTTCTTACTATCCACAACAGGAATGTCCTCCTCACTGACCACCACAAGTAAGTACTCCACACTGTCCAACACAGAGATGTCCTAGATATTGTCCACCACAGAGATGTCCTCCTGTGTTCCACAGGAACTTCCTTCCCAATGTCCACTACAAGGACATCATTCTCACAGTCCACCACAAGGATGTCCTCCTGACTGTCCACCACAGGGAAGTCCTCCCCACTGTAAACCACAGAGATGTTTTCCCCACATTCCACCACAGGGACATTCTTCCCACAGTCCACCACAGAGATGTCGTCCTCACTGTCCACCACAGAGACGTCCTACCCACTGTCCACCACAGGGATTTCCTCCCCTTTTTAAATAACAGAGATGGTTTCCACACTGGCCACTCCAGGGACATTTTTTCCCACTGTCCACCACAGGGATGGCCTCCCCACTGTTCACAACCAATATGTGCTTGCAACTGTTCACCACAGGATGTACTTTTCTCTGTCCACCACAGAGATGTCTTGCTAAATGTCCACCACTGGGACATACTCTCCACTCTCTACCACAGGACATCCTTTCCACTGTCCACCACAGAGATGTCTTCCTAAATGTAAACCACAGGAACGTCATTTCCACCGTCCACTACAGGGACGTTCTCCTCTCTGTCCTCCACAGGGATGTCCTCTCTATAGTCCACAACAAAAACCTGTTTCCCACTGTCTACCACAGGGATGTACTTCCCACATCCACCACAGGTTATACTACCCACAGTCCATGACAGGGACATCCTCCCCACTGTTTACTACAGGGATGTTCTTCCCACAGTCCACCACAGGGAAGCTCTTCCCACTGTCAACAACAGGGATGTTCTCCCCTCTGTCCACCAAAGGGACATTATCTCCACTGTCCACAACAGGGACATCCTCCTCACTGTCCACCAGAGTGAAGTCCTCACCACAGTCTACCACAGAGATGTCCTCCCCACTGTCCACAACAGGGAAGTCCTCCTCACTGTCTACCACAAGGGTGTCCACCCAACAGTTCACCACAGGGATATCCTTTTTTACTCTCCACCACAGGGACATCCTTCTCACAGTCCACCAGAGGAAGTCCTTCTCACTTTCCACCACAGGGACATTCTCTGCACTGTCCACCACAGAGACGTCCTCCTGTGTACTACAGATATCCACCCCACTGTCCACCAAAGAAACAGCTTCCCTACTGTCCACCACAGGGAAGTCCTCCAAATGTCCACATTAAAAACATCCTTCCAACTGTCCACCACAGGTACATCCTCCCAACTGTCCACCACAGAGATCTTTTCACCACTGTCCACCACAGGGATTTTTTCCACTGTCCAGCACAGGGACATCCTCCCCACTGTCCAACACAGAGATGTCCTCCACATAGTTAACCACAGGGACCTCCTCCACACTATCCACTACAGTGATGTCCTCCCCACTGTCAACCACAGGGACGTCTTCCTCACTGTATACAACAGGGAAGTCCTCCACACTGTCCACAACAGGGAAATCCTTCCCACTATCCACCACAATCACATCCTCCTCACTGTCCACTACAAGGAAGTCCTCCAAACTATCTAACTCAGGGACATCCTTACTGTCCACCACAGGAACATCCTCCCCAGATTCCACCAGAAAAACATCCTCCCTACTATCCTCCACAGGGAAGTCATACCCCTTGTCCACCAAAGAAATAACATTTCCACCATCCACCAAAGTTACTTCCGCAACACTGTCTACCATAGGGAAATTCTCCCCACTGTCTATCATAGGGACGTCATACACACCTGTGGTGGACAGTCGAAAGACAGTTCTGTGTTGGACACGTCTTCCTCACTGTATACAACAGGGAAGTCCTCCCCACAGTCCACCACAGGGACATCCTCCCCACTGTCCACCACATGGATGCCCTCCCCACTGTGTACCACAGTGACATACTTCTCACTGTCTACCACAGAGATGTCTTCCACAGTGTCCATAAAAGGGACGTCCTCCTTATTGTCCACCACAGAAACATCCTCCTGTGCACCACAGGAACAATCTCCCCACTTTCCTCCTCAAAGACATCCTCCCCACTGTCCACCCCACTGAAATTTTCTTCAATGTCGACCACAGGGATGTCCTTCCCACTGTCCACCACAAGGAATTCCTCCTCTCTGTCCAACAGAGTGATGTCCTTTCCACTGTCCAATTCAGGGACTTCTTACTCACTGTCCACCATAGAAAAGTCCTCCAAACTGTTTTCATAAAAGAAATCCACCTCAGTGTCAACCACAGGGATATACTCCCCACTGATTTCAACAGGGACCTCCTCCCCTCAGTCCACCACAGGGTTGTCCTCTACACTGTCCACAACAAGGATGTGCTCCTCATGGTATACAACAGGGAAGTCCTCCCCACTGTCCACCACAGGGATATCCTCCCCACATTCTACCACAAGGACATGTTTCTCACTATCCATAAATGCGAAGTCCTACTTACTGTCCACCACAGGGACTTCCTAGCCAGTGTCTTCCAGAGGAACAACCTCTACAGTGTTCACCACAGTGATTTTCTCCTCACTGTCTAGCAGAGGGAAGTCCTCTCCACAATCCACCACAGGGACATCTGCTCACTGTCCACCAGAGGGATATCCTTCACACTGTTTCCCTAAGGTACACCACCTCACTATCCACCACAGGGATATCCTCCCCACTGTTTACCACAAGGACATCCTCTTCACTCTCCACCCCACTGAAATCATCCCCAATGTCCACCATATGGACGTCCTCCTCACTGTCCACCACAGGGATTTCCTCCTCACTGTCCAGAAGAGGGAAGTCCTTCCAACTATCAACAACAGGGATGTCCTCCTCACTGTCCACCAGATAGAAATCCTACACACTGTTTACCTAAGGGACACACAACTCTCTGTCCACCACAGAGATATCCTCTCCACTCTCTGCTTAATGACGTCCTCCCTACTGTCCACCACAAGGACATCCTTTCCACTATCCACCACAGGTCCGTTCTCCTCTCTGTCTCCCATAAAGATGTCCTCACTACAGTCCACCTCAGGGACATCCTTTCCACTGTCCACAGAGACATGATCCCCACTGTCTACCACTTGGACATCCTTCTCACTGTCGCCAACAGATGATGTCCTCTGCACTGTACACCACAGGGACGTCCTCCTTATTGTCCACCAAAGGGATATCCTCTTCACTGCCCACCCCACTGAAATTCTCCCAACTGTCCATCACAGTGATGTCCTCTTCACTCTCCACCACAGTGATTTCTCCTCACTTTCCACAAGAGGGAAGTCCTCCCAATTAGACACCACAGGGACATCCTCCTCACTGTCCACAAGAAACAAGTCTTATACACTGTTTACCAAAGGACACCCAACTTATTGTCCACCACAGGGATGTCCTCCCCACAGTTTACCACAGGCACATCCTCCCAACTGTCCACCAAAGGGACGTCCTCCCCACTGTCCACCAAAGAAACATCCTATACACTGTCCATCACAGTGGCATCATCCTCATTGACCACCACCAAAACATCCTCTCCACTGTCCACCACAGAAATGTCCTCCCCATTGTCCATCACAGTTACGTCCTCCCCACTGTCCACCAAAGAAACATCCTCTCCACTGTCCACCACAGAAACGTACTTCCCACTGTCCACCACAAGGACATCTTCCCTACTGTCCACCACATTGATGTACTCCTCAATGTGCACCAAAGAGATGTCCTGCCCACTGTCCACCACAAAAACATCCTCCTCACTGTCCACCACAATGATGTCCTCCCAAATGCCCACCACAAATACGTCCTCTTCACAGTCCACCACAGTGAATTCCTCTCAACTGTCGACCACAAGGACCTCCTCTTCACTATACAACAAGGGCATCCTTCCCACTGTCCACTATAGAAACGTTATCCTTATTGTCCACCAAAGGTTAATCCTCCACACAGTTTACCTAAGGGACACCCACCCCACTGTCCACCCCAGGAATATATTCCCCATTGTTTACCACAGGGACATCCTCCCCAGAGTCCAGCATAGGGTCCTCCTTCCCACTGTACACCACAGGAGTGTCCTCTCCACACTCCACCACAGGTATGTCCTCCTCATGGTATACAACAGGGAAGTTTTTCCCACTGTCTATCAGAGTGTCGTCTTCCTTACTGTCCACCACAGGGACTTCCTAGACACTGTCCACCAGAGGGACATCCTCTACAGTGTCCACCACAGGGATTTCCTCCTCATTGTACAGCAGAGGGAAGTCCTTTCCACTATCCACCACAGGGACGTCTGTCTCCCTGTCCACCAGAGAAAAGTCCTGCACACTGTTTCCCTAAGGTACACCCCCTCACTCTCCACCACAGCAATATCCTCCCCAATGTTTATCACATGGACATCCTCAAAACTGTCTACTAAACTGGGATGTCTTCCTGTGATCTACAGCAATGTCCTCCCCACTGTCCCCCACAGATGTCCTTTCCAGTGTCCCCAAGTGGGTCATCCTACCCACTCTCTACCACAGTTACGTCCTCCCCACTGTAACACCAAAGAAACATCCTTTCCACTGTGCATCACAGTGGCATCCTCCTCATTGACTACCACCGAAACATTCTCTCCACTGTCAAAAAGGTCATCCTCCCCAGTGTCCAGTACAGTGAAATCCTCCCCACTGTCCACCACAAGGATGTCTTTCCCGCTGTCCACTATAGGGACATTCTTAGAACTGTCCACCACACTGATGTACTCTCCACTGTCCACAAAAGGGAACTACTCCCCACTGTATATCTCAGGGATTTCCACCCCATTATCCACCACAGTGACATTTTTTCCACTGTCCACCACCAAGAATTCTTCCCCACTGTCGACCACGGGGACATATTCTTCATGGTACACCACAGGCATGGCCTCTCTACTTCTACCACAGAGATATGCATCCCACAGTCCACAAAAAAGTTTTCCCCACTGTCCAGCACAGGGATATGCTCCCCACAGTTCACCACAGAAATGTCCTCCTCACTTTCGACAACATGGAATTCCTCCCCACTGTCCACCACAGGAATATTATCCCTACTGTCCACCATAAGGACATCCTCCTATGTACCACAGGGACTTCCTCACCACTGTCTTCATCAGGGGCATCCTAAACACTGACCACCACAGGGACATCTTCCACACTTTCCACCACAGGGTCCTTCTCCCCACTGTCCACCAGAGGGATTTCCTCCTTTGCACCACAGGAATGTCCTCCTCACTGTATAGCAGAGGGAAGTCCTCTCCACTGTCCACCACAGGGATGTCCGCCTCACTGTCAAGCAGAGGGAAGTCATCCACACTGTTTACCTAAGGTATACCCCCTTACTGTCCACCACAGGGATATCCTCCCCACTGTTTACCACAGGACGTCCTATTCACTGTCCACCACAGAGATGTCCTCACCACTGTCGTAAACAGGAACTTCCTCCTGTGCTCTACAGAAATGTCCTCCCCACTGTCCTCCACAGATGTCCTTTCCAGTGTCCACAACAGGGACGTCCTCCCCACTGTCTACCACAGTTATGTCCTCCCCACTGTCCACCAAAGGAATATCCTTTCCACTGCCCATCACAGTGGCATCCTCCTCACTGACCACCAACAAAACATCCTCTCCACTGTCCACCACAGAAAAGTACTTCTCACTGTCTAACACAAGGACATCCTCCCCAATGTCCACCACAGTGTCATCCTCATGTGCACCACAGGACGTCTTACCCACTGTCCATCACAAGGACATCCTCCCTACTGTCCACCACAGGGATGGACTCCTCACTGTGCACCACAGAGATGTCCTCCCCAGAATCCAAAACAGAAACGTCCTCCCCACTGTCTACCACAAGGACATTTTCAAATGCCCACCACAAATACTTCCTCCTCACTCTCCACCACAGTGAATTCCTCCCCACTGTCCACCACAAGGACATCCTCTTTACTATCTAACACAGGGATATCCTTCCCACTGTCTACTATAGAAATGTCCTGCCCATTGTCCACCAAAGGTTAATCTTCTCCATTGTTTAACTAAGAGACACCCACCCAACTGTCCATCACAGGAATATCTTCTCCTCTGTTTACCACGGGGACATCATCCCCAGAGTCCACCATGCTTACCTCCTCCCCACTGTCAACCAAAGAAGTGTCCTTCCCACAGTCCACTACAGGTATGTCCTCCTCATTGTATACAACACAAAAGTCATCCCCACTATCTACCACAAAAATGTCCTCATCACAGTCTACCACAGGGATGTCCTTCTCACTGTCCACAACAGGGAAGTCCTCCTCACTGTTCACCTCTGGTACATCCTCATTACTGTCCACCACAGGGACTTCCTCCCCAGTGTCCACCAGAGGAACATCCTCTCCAGTGTCCACCACAGAGATGTTGTTCCACCAGTCCACCACAAGTACGTCCTCCCCAATGTCCACCACAGGTACGTCCTCCTCTCTGTCAACCACAGGGATGACCTCCCCACTGTCTACCACTGGGACATTTTCCTGTGCACCACAAGGACGTCCTCTCCACTATCCATCACAGAGATGTCCTTTCCACACTCTACCATAGGGACGTCCTCCTCACTGTCCATGACAGACCCATCCACCACACTGTCCACCACAGGAACATCCTTTCCAATGTCCACCACAGGAACATACTTCCCACTGTTCACCACAGAAACGTCCTTCCCACTGTTCACCACAGGGAAGTCCTCCCCACTGTCCACACTAGAGACTTCCTCCCCACTGTCCACCACAGGTATATCCTCCCCACTTTATACAACAGAGATGTCCTCACCATTGTCCACTACAGGGACATCATTTCCACAGTCCTCCACAGGGACATCTTCCCTACTGTCCAACACAGGGACATCCTCCTGACTGCCCACCACAGGGATGTCCTTCCCACTGTTGACCACAAGGATGTCCTAACATTGTCCAAAACAGGGACATTCTCCACTTTGTCCACCACAGGGACAACATCCTGTGTACCACAGGGATGTCCACCCCACTGTCCACCACCGAAATGTCCTCCCGACTTTCTACCACATGGAAGTCCTCCTCTCTGTCCACCTTAGGTACATCCTCCACACTGTCCATAACAGCAACATCCTCTCTACTATCCACCACAGGTAGGTTCTTCTCATTGTCCACCACAGAGATGTCCTCGCTACTGACCACTATGGGGACTTCCTTTCCACTGTCCACACCAGGGCCATCCTCCACAATGTCCACCAGAGGGACATTCTACCCACCATCCTCCATAGGGACGTCCTCTCCATTGACCACCACAGGATGTCCTCCACACTGTCCACCACAAAGATATCCTCACAACTGTACACCACAGTGACTTCCTCACCACTGTCCACCACAGAGAAATCCTCCCCATGGTCCACCACAGGGACATCTTCCAGACTGTCCACAATAGGTATGTCAAAACACAGAGATGTCCTCCATACTGTCTTCCAAGAGACATCCTCCAAAGTATCCACCAGTGGGAATAACTACTATATACAACAGGACATCCTCCCCAATGTCCATCACAGGGGTGTCCTTCCCACTGACCACATCAAGGACATCCTCCACACTGTCCAAGACAGAGATGTAATCCCCACTGTTCATCACAGTGATATCCTCTGGACTGTCCACCACAGGAATGTTCTCCCCACTGTCCCCCAAAGTGTGGTTCTCCTGTGCACCACAGGGATGTCCTCTCCCATATCCACAATAGGGACATACTCCCCACTGTCCACCACAGGACAGCTTTCCCACTGTTATTCACAGAAATGTTCTTTCCACTGTCCACCACAGGTATGTTCTTCCCACAGTCCATGACAGTGAGAGCCAGCCCACTGTCCATCAAAGGGATGATTTCCCCAGTGTTCACCACATGGACATTCTGTGTACCACAGGGATATCCTTACTACTGTCCACCACATGGGTGTCCTCCCCACTGTCCATCAAAGGGACGTTTCCCACTGTCCAACACAGGGACTTCCTTTCCAATGTGGGCCACAGGAACATCCTCCTGTGCACAACAGAAACGTCCTCACCACTGTCCACCACAGAGATGTCCTCCACCCTGTCCACCACAAGCACATCTTTTGCACTGTCCACCACAGGGATGTCCTCTAGTGCACCACATGAACATTTTCCCCACTGTCCAAATGTCGCCCTCCCCAGTGTCCACCACAGAGAATTCTTCCCCACTGTCCACCAGAGTGACATATTCCTCATGGTCCACCACAGGTATAGCATTTCCACTGTCTACCAAAGAGATGTGCTCCCCGCTGTCCAGCAAAGAAAAGTCCTTTCCACTGTCCACCACAGGGATGTCCTCCCCACTGTCCACCACAGACATGTCCTCCTCACTGTCCACAACAGGGAAGTCCTTTACACTGTCCACCACAGGGATGTCATCCCCTCTATCCACCACAGTGATATCCTCCCGTGCACTACAGGGTTGTCCTTCATCTTGTCCACCACAGGGACGTCCTCCTCAATGTCCACCACAGTGAAATCCTACCTACTATCCACCAGAGGAAAGTTCTCACCATTGTCCACTACAGGGACATCCTCTCCAGTAAAGCACAGGGACCTCCTTCCCACTCTCCACTACAGTCATGTCCTTGCCACTCTCCATCAAAGGGATGTACTCCCCATTGTATAGCATAGGGATGTCCTCCTCACTCTCCGCCACAGGGGAGTCCTCCCCAGAGTCCACCAGAGAGACGTCTTCCACACTGTCCACCACAGGGACATCCTTTCCACTGTCCACCAGAAGGATGTTTTGCCAATGTCCATCAAAGAGACATCATCCCCACTCTCCACCAAAGGTAAATCCTCCGCACTGTTCAACACAGGAACATCCTCTCCCATGTACACCAAAAAGATGTCCTCCCAACTGTCCACCACAAAGTTGTTCTCCCTACTGTCCATCATAGGAATATTCTATTTGCTGTCCAGCACAGGGATGTCCTCCCATCAACCACAGGGATGTCCTCTCCACTGTTCACAACAGGAACATCCTCCCCATGGTCCACCAGAAAAAAATCTTTTCCACTGTCCAACACTGAGATGTCCTCCTCATTGTCCACTAGAGAGAAGTCCTCCCCACTGTCCACCACAGAAATGTCCTGTGTACTGTAAACCACAGGGATGTCCTCCCCACTATCCTACACAAGGACATCCTTTCCACTGTCTAACACAGGGATGTCCACCTCACTGTCAAACACAAAGATGTTTTACCCACTGTCCACCACAGGGATGTCCTCTCCACTGTAAATGACAGGGAAGTCTTCTCCACTGTCCAACATAGAGATGTCTTCCTTACTGTCCACCACAGGGATGACCTCCCCAGTGTCTACCACAGAGATGTGCACCTACTGTTCACCACAGAAAAGTCCTTCCCACTGTCCATCACAGGGATGTCCTCTCCACTGTCCACCACAGAAATGTCCTCCTCACTGTCCACAACAGTGAAGTCCTCCACACTGTCCAGTACAGGAACCTTATCCACACTGTCCACCACAGGGTCTTCCTCCAATGTACCACAGGGTCTTTCTCACCAATTTCCTTCAAAGTGGCATCTGTCAGAAGCCAGGACTCTCGCCTCTTCCCTTCACCCCCTACCTCTCCCCACCTGCACAACGTCCCCTGCAGCTTCATCCTGCCTGGCAAACACAAGGTCTGGTTTGGCAGCTGCAGATAGACTCAAAGCAGTGTACCGTGTCTTCTGAGAAAAGCAGTGTACTATGTCTTCAGAGAAAAGCAGGTAGACCACAAAATGTTTTAGGGCTCAGGCCAAGAAGATTCTGTACTTTTCCACCACCTGGCCCCTCTTACCCCTTCCCCTTGTAAAATGTATTATAAAAAGGCGCTTTGCGCCCAAATACACAGATCTTGACAAGCAATTGCTTCCTTGAGTCCTTTCCCTCTCTTGCCCTTTCTTTTTTTAGGTTTTGGTCCTCCTCACGCCCAGGAATTAATAGGATCCACGGGTCGGGTCAGGCATTCTCAACACTGACCACCACAAAGACTTCCTCCATACTGTCCAGTACAGAGATGTTTTTCCCATTGCACACCACAGGGACATCTTCCCCACTGTCCAACACAGGGATGACCTCCTGTGCTCCACAGTTACTTCCTCCCAACTGTCCACCACAAAGACCTCCTCCCCACTGTCCACCACAGAGATGTTCTCTTTACTGTCCACTACAGGGATGTCCTCCTTTGCATCACCACAACGTCCTCCCAATTTTTCCCCACATATGTCTCCCCCCAGTCCACCACAGGTACTTCCTCCTCACTTTACACCACATATATGCCCTACCCACTCTCCACCACAAAGTTGTCCTAGCCATGGTCCACCACAAAAAAGTCCTCCTGTGTATCACAGAGACATCCTCCCCACTTTCCTTCACAGAGGCGTCTTTCCCATTGAACACCACTGGACATCCTCCATACTGTCCACCAAAAAGATTCCCTACCCACTGTCCAAATCAGAGACATTCTCCCCACAGTCCACCACAGGGACATCCTCCTATGTACCACAGAGTTTTCCACCCCAGTGTCCACCACAGAAATATCCTCCCAACTATCCACCACAGGGAAGTCCTTTGACTGTCCATTTTAGGGACATCCTCCACACTGCCCACCACAGTACATCCTCCTCTCTGTCCACCACAGGGATGTCCTCACTACTGTCTACCACTGGAACGTCCTTTCAACTTTACAGCACAAGGACATCCTCCCCACTGTCCACCACAGAAACATCCTCCAAACTGTCCACCACAAGGACATCCTCTTCACTGTCAACCCCACTGAAATCCTCCCCAATGTCCATCACTTGGATATCCACCCCACTGTCCACCACAGGGATTTCCTCCTCACTGTCCAGCAGAGGGAAGTCCTCCCAAGTATCCACAACAGGGATGTCCTCCTCACTGTCCAACAGATAGAAGTCCTACACACTGTTTACCTAAGGGACACCCAACCCCGTCCATTACAGGATTATCCTCTCTATTGTCTGCTTAGGGAACTCCTCCCCACTGTTCACCACAAGGACATCCTTTCCACTATCCACCACAGGTTCGTTTTCCTCTCTGTCTCCCATAGAGATGTCCTCACTACAGTCCACCTCGGGAACATCCTTTCCACTGTCCACCACAGAGACATGCTCCTCACTGTCCAGCCCTTGGACATCCTTCTCTCTGTCACCGACAGAGATGTCCTCTGCACTGTACACCACAGGAACATCCTCTTTATTGTCCACCAAAGGGATATCCTCTTCAGAGCCCACCCCACTGAAACTTTCCCAACTGTTCATCACAGGGAGGTCCTCTTTACTGTCCACCACAGTGATTTCCTCCTCACTTTCCACCAGAGGGAAGTCCTCCCAACTGGACAGGGACATTCTCCTCACTTTCCACAAGAAAGAAGTCTTACACACTGTTTCCATAAGGACATGCACCTCACTGTTCACCATAGGGATATCCTTTCCACAGTTTACCAGAGGCATGTCTTCCAAACTTTCCACCACAGGGACATCCTCCCGACTGTCACCCACAGGGATGCCCTTTCCACTGTCCACCACAAAGATGTCCTCCTCACTGTCCACAACAGGGAAGTCCTGCCAACTGTCCACTACAGGGATATCTTCCCCACTATCCATCACAGGTAAGTCCGCTGCACTGTCCTCAACACAGAAGTCCTTCACACTGTCCACTCAGGGATGTCCTCCTTACTCTCAACCACAGGGATGTCCTCCCCAGTGTCCTCCACACATTCCACCACAGGGACATCATACCCACTGTCCACCATCAGGATGTATTTCCCACTGTCCACCAAAGAAACAATGCATGGCTAGCTAATACAGTGTTTATACCAAAATCAAAGAACACATCTTTAACATAGTATACAAAAAAAACCACAATGCTTGTCTGGCTACTACAGTGTTTATACCAAAATCAAAATAAGACGTCTTAACTCAAACTGCACAAGTAATGTGTTTTTAGTGTTTCAGCTCTCTAATAGTTGTGTTTAACTCATGTAGTACACATGCTTTTCTCCTTGGTTATTTTTAAAGACGGGAAGTGCCTTACACTGTATCATGCGTTTTAGGTGCAATAGAGATACTTATTTGTACATAGTTTACATAACAAAAAACAATGCATGGCTGGCTAATACACTGTTTATACAAATCAGAAAAACATGTCTTAATTCAAACTGCACAAGTAATGTGTATTTAGTGTTTTCAGCTCCCTAATAGTTGCCTCTAACTCAGGTATTACACATGCTATCCTTTTGGTGTATTTATACAGAGTGGTACTGCATTACATTGTATTATGCATTTTAGCTGCAATAGAGGTACTTATTTGTAATTGGTATATAAAAAAATGAACAGTGCTTGGCTGGCTACTACAGTGTTTATACCAAAATCAAAATAACACGTCTTAACTCAAACTGCACAAGAAACGTGCATTTGGTGTTTTTAGGTCTCTAACAGTTGTCTTTAACTCAGGTGGTACATATGCTTTTCTACTTGGTTATTTTACAGATAAGAACTGCTTTACATTTTATCATGTGTTTTAGCTGCAATGCAAGTACTTATTTGTACATGTTATACAAAATGAAGCAAAATAGTTTGCCAGCTACTAAAGTGTTTATACCAAAATAAAAAAAAAAAACATGTCTTAACTCAAACTGCACAAGTAAAGTGCATTTAGTGTTTTCAGCTGTTTAATAGTTGTCTTTAATGCATATAGTACACATGCTTTTCTTCTTGGGTATTTATAAAGATTGGCACTGCCTTACATCATAACAGGAGTTTTAGCTGCAATACAGGTACTTATTTCTACATAGTTTACATAACAAAGAACAATGCATGGCTGTATAATACACTGTTTACACGAAAATGAAAAGAAAACCTCTTAACTAAAACTTCACAAATAACATGCATTTAGTGTTTTCAGATCTCTAATAGTTGTGTTGAACTCATATAGTACACATGCTTTTCTCCTTGAGTATTTTTACAGACGTGGCCTGTTTTACATTGAGTCATGTGTTTTAACTGCAATACATGCACTTAGTTGTACATGGTAACAAAAGATGAATAATGCTTGGCCAGCAACTACAGTGTTTATACAAAACTCAAAATAACATGTCTTAACTCAAACTGCACAAGTATCTTGCATTTTGTGTTTTCAGCTCTTTAATAGTTGTGTTTATCTCACATAGTACACATACTCTTCTCCTTGGGTATTTTACAGACAGGAATTGCCTTACACTGTATCATGTGATTTAGCTGCAATACAGGTACTTATTTTTACATAGTATACATAACAAAGAACAATGCATGGCCAGCTAAGACACTGTTTATACCAAAATCAGGAAAAAAAAACATGTTTTATCTTAAACTGCACAAGTATCAAGCATTTAGTGTTTTCAGATTTCTAATAGTTGTATTTAAATCATGTAAAACACATGCTTTTCTCCTTGAGTATTTTTGCAGATGGGAACTGCGTTGCATTGTATCATGAGTTTTAGCTGAAATACAGGTACTTATTTGTGCATAGTATACAAAACAAAGAACAATGTTTGGCTGGTTATTAGTGTTTGTACCAAAATCAAAATAACACGTCTTAACTCAGACTGCACTAAAAATATACATTGAGTCTTTTCCACTTTCTAACATTTGTCTTTAACTCACGTAGTACACATGATTTTCTCCTTCACTATTTATACAGTTACATTCTCCTCACTTTCCACCACAGTAACATCCTTCAAACTCTACAAAACAAACATGTCCTCGCCACTATCCACCACAAAGATGTCCTCTGTACCACAGAGATTCCCTTTTCACTTTCCTCCACAGAGGCATCCTTGCCCCGTGCACCACAGCGACATCCTTTCCACTGTCCACCAAAAGAAAATCCTGTGCACCATAGTGATGTCCTCCCAACTGTCCATAACAGGGACATCCTCCACACTGTCCACTACAGGTATTTCCTCACCACTGTCCTGCACAGAGTTGTCCTACACACTGTAAACCACAGAAACTCCTCCCCACTGTACACTACAGGGATGTAGTCCCCAGGGTTCACAACAAAAACATCCTCCCCAATGTCCAATATGGGAAAGTCCTTTCTATGCCTACCACAGGGATGTCATCCTCAGTGTGTCCACCACAGAGAAGTCCTCCTGTGCACCACAAGTACACCCTCCCCACTGTCTACCACAGAGATATCCTCCCCACTGGCCAACACAGGAAAGTTCTCTTCACATTCCACCACAGGGAGGTCCTCCTCACTGTCCAGCACAGGCGTGTCCTTCCCAGTGTCCCCGACAGGGACACTATCTTCACTGTTCAACAAAGGGACGTCCTTCTGACTATCCACCACAGGGATGTACTCCCCAATATCGACCACAGGGACATTTACCTAATTGTCCACCACAGAAACTTCCTCCTGTGTACCACACAGACATCCACCCCACTGTCCACCACAGGGAAGTCCTCCCCACTCTCCACCACAGGTACATCCTGCTCACTGTCCACCACAGAGATGTGCTCACCACTGTCTACCACAAGGTCGTCCTCCTGTGCACCACCAGGACATCCTTCCCACTGTCCACCACATAGATGTCCTCTCCACTGTCCAACACAGAGACATTTACCCAATTGTTCACCACAGGAACATCCTCCTGTGAACCACACAGACGCCCACCCCACTGTCCACCACAGAGACATCCTCCCAACTCTCCACCACAGGTCCACCACACTGTCCACAACACATCCCAATGTCAACCACAGGAACATCCTCCTCACTGTCCACCACAGGGACGTCCTCCTCACTGTCCACAACAGAGGTGTCCTCTCCACTGTCTACTACAGGGACATTCTCCCCACTGTCCACCACAGGGACATCCACCCCACCATTCACGAAAGCAAAATCCTCCACACTGTCCACCACAGCGACAATTTCCCCACTGTCCACCACAGGGCCTTTCTCCACACTACACCACAGTGTCATCCTCCTGTGCATCAAAGGAATGTCCTCCCCACTGTCCATTAGAGGGACATCCTTCTCACTGTCCACCACAAAGATGTCCTCTCCACTGTCCACCACAGAGGTGTTCTCCCCACGGTCCACCAAACAGGCGTCCTCCACACTGTCCACAACAGTGTTATCCTCCCCACTGTCTGCCACAGGGACATCCTCTCCACTGTCCACCACAGGGATGTCCTCCTCACTGTCCATCACAGGACTGTCCATTGCTCTGTCTACCACAGGGACATCCTCCCCACTGTCCACCACAGGGAAGTTTTCTCCACTGTCCATCACATGAACATCTTCCACACTGTCCACTACAGAGACGACCTTTCTACTGTCCAACACACAAATGTCCTTCTAACAGTTCAAAACAGAGATGTTTTCCTCACAGTCTACCACAGAGATGTCCTCCTCACTGTCTACCACAGTGACATCTTCCACACTGTCCACCACAGAAACGTCCTCCGGTGCACCACAGGGACATCCTCCCCACTGTCCATCACAGGGACATATTTCCCACTGTCTGCCACAGGCACATCATTCCCACTGTCCACCACAGGTATGTTCTTCTCACTGTTCACCATAGTGAAATCCTCCCCACTGTCCATCAAAGGGACGTCCTCTCCACTGTTCCTCACAGGAAGGTCCTGCTTCCTGTCCAACACAGGGTTGTCACCCTCACTTTCCACCATAGGGACAAACTCCCCACTATCCAACCCAAAGATATCCTCCAAACTCTCCAACATACATAAGTCCTCCTCATTGTCTAGAACAACGATGTCCTCCCCACTGTCCACCACAAAATGTCCTCCTCATTGTCCACCACAGGGAAGTCCTTCCCACTCTCCACCACAGAAACATCCTCCCCACTGTCCACAACAGAGACATCCTTCTTAATGTGCACCATGAGAACATCCTCCACACTGTACACCACAGGGATGTCTTCCTCACTGCTCACAACAGAAATGTCCTCTTCACTGTCTACCACAGGGACGTTCTCCCCACTGCCTTCCACAGGGACATCTATCTTCTCCACTGTCAACCACAGTGAAATCCTCTCCATGGTCCACCACAAAGACATTCCCAAACTGTTGACCACAGAGACTTCCTCCACACTTTCCAACAAAGTGTCATTCTCCTGTGCACCACCAGGACGTTCACTTCACTGTCCGTTACAGGGATATCCTCCCCAATTTCCACCACAGGGGTGTCCTTCCAACTGTCCAAAAATGGTACGTCCTTCACACTGTTTACCACAATAAGTGTCCTTCCAACTGTCCACAACAGGAACATACTCCCCAATGTCCACCACTCAGTCAACCTTCGCACTGTCCACCACTGGGATGTCCTTCCTACTTACCACCAAAGTCTCATCCTTTCCAATGTCCTCCACATTGATATTCTCCCCACTGTCCACCACAGAAATGTCCTCCCCACTGTTCACCACAGGGATGTCTTCGCCACTGTCCACCACAGGGACATCCTCCTGTACACCACAAGAACTTCTTTTCCACTTTCCCCCAAAGAGATGTCCTTTCGACTGTCCACCAACAGGGACATCCTCCCCACTGTCCACCACAAGAACGTTCTCCTCACTGTCCACCACAGGCCGATTATTTTCACTGACCACCACAAAGACATCCTCCACACTCTCAACAACAGGGACGTTCTTCCCTTGTCCACCACAAGGACGTCCTCCCCACTGTCCACCACAGGTAGGTCCTCTTCACTGTCTTCAACAAATAAGTTCTTCCCACTCTCCACTCAGGGATGTCCCCCTTACTGTCAACAACAGGGACCTTCTTTCCAGTGTCCATCAGAGGGACATCCTCCACACTATCCACCACAAGAATGTCCTCCCCACTGTCCACCAAATTGACAATGCATGTCCGGCTAATACAGTGTTTATACCAAAATCAAATTTTGTGTTTTCAGCTCTCAAATACTTGTCTAAAACTCAGGTAGTACACATACTTTACTTTTTGTGTATTTATACAGACAGGTACTGCCTTACATTGTATCATGTGTTTTAGCTGCAATACAGGTACTTATTTGTAAATGGTATACAAAATAAAGAACAATTCTTGGCCGGCTAATACAGTCTTTATACCAAAATCAAAAGAAGACGTCTTAACTCAAACTGCACAAGAAACGTACATTTAGTGTTTTTCACTCTCTAATAGTTGTCTTTAACTCAGGTAGTACACATGTTTTTCTCCTTTGGTATTAATACAAGTGCATACTTCTCACTTTCCACCACAGAAACATCCTTCAAACTCTTCACCACAAAGATGTCCTCCTTTATACCACAGAGACTTCCTCTCCACTTGCCTCCACAGAGAAGTCCTCCCATTTGACCACCACAGGGACATCCTCCACACTCTCCACCAAAGAGATGTCCGACCCACTGTCCACCAAAGAGACATATTCCCCACTGTCCACCATGAGAACTTAATCCTGTGTACCATAGTGACATCCTCCCCACTGTCCAAAACAGAAGAATCTTCCCAATGTCCATCATAGGGTCATCCTACACACTGTCCACCACAGATATGTCCTTCCCACTGTCCAGCACAGAGATGTCCTCCACACTGTAAACCACAGAAAAGTCCTCCACACTGCCCACCACAGGAACATATTTCTGTGTTCCACAGGGACGTCCTCCCCACTGTTCACCACAGAGAGATTCTCTCACTGTCCACCACATGGACTTACTCTCCACTGTCCACCAAAAAACTTCCTCCCCACTGTCCATTACAGTGGCATCCTCCCCATTGACCACCACAGAAAACTTCTTCCCACTGTCCACCACAGGGATGTCCTCTCCACTGTCGACCACAGTGACATCCTCCTGTGCACCACAAGGACGTCCACCCCACTGTCCACCACAGAAATGTCCTTTTCACTGTCCACCACAGGGGCATCCTTTCCAATCCCATCCACAGGGACATCCTTCCCACTGTCCATCACAGGGATGTCCTCCCTACTGTCCACGATAAAAACATTCTCTGTACTGTCCACCACAGAAACGTCCTCCTGCGTACCACAGAACTGTCCAACCCACTGTCCACCAAAAAAACATCCTCCCCACTGTCCATTTTAGAGACGTCCTTCCCATTGTTCACCACAGGTATGTCCTTCCGTCTGTCAGCCACAGGGATGTCCTCCTCACTGTGCACCACACAGGTTTCCTCCCCAATGTCCACCACAGCAACATCTTCTCCACTGTCCACCACAGGAACGTCCTTCCCACTGTCCACCACAGGTATGTTCTTTCCACTATCCACCACAGAAACATCCTTCTACTGTCCAACACAGGGACATCCTCCCCACTGTTCATCACAGTTAATTTCTCCTATATACAACAGGGTCGACCTTACCCCTGTCAACCACATGGGTGTCCTCCCCACTGTCCACCATAGGGTCTTGCACCCGACTGTCCACCACATGGACATCCCTGACACAGTGCACCAAAAGGACATCCTCCTGTGCATCACAGGACATCCTCACACCACAGAGATGTCTTCCACAATTTCCACCACAGGGACTTTCTCCACACTGTCCACCACAGGGACTTTCTCCACACTGTCCACCACAGGGACGTCCTACCCACTATTCACCACAGGGATGTCCTCCCAACTGTCCACCACAGTGAAATTCTGCACACTGTCCACCACAAAGGGATCCTCCCTACTTTCTACCATAGGGACATCCTCCCTACAGTTTACCACAAGGACATCCTTTTCACTGGGCAACACAGAGATTTCGTACCCACTGTCCACCACAGGGACATCTTACCCACTGCCCACCACAAGGACGTCCTCCCCACTGTTTACCACAGAAAATCTTTTTCACTGTCCACCACATGGACTTCCTCCCCACTGTCCAACACATGAAAATCCTTCCCACTCTCCACCAGAAACAATCTTCCCACTGTTCACCACAGTGATGTCCTCCCTGCTGTCCATCAAAAGGGTGTCCTCCCCACTGACCAAAGTTGTGATATCTTCCCAACCATCCCCCACAGGGATGACCTCCCCACTGACTACTAAGGGATGTTTTCCCCACTGTCCACCACAGGGACATCCTCTTGTGCACCACAAGGAAATCCTCCCCACAGCCCACCACAGAGATGTCCTTTCCTCTGTCCACCACAGGGATGCCCTCACCATTGTATGCCACAGGGACGACCTTCCCACTGTCCACCTACATTCTCCTTAATGTACACCACAGAAATATTCTTCCCACTGTTCACCACAGGAACAGCTTTCTCTGTACCACAGAAAAGTCCACCCCACTGTTCATCACAGAAATATGCTCACCAATGTCTACCACAGGGTCATCCTCCCCAGTGACCACCAGAAGGACATCTCTCCAGTGTCCATCACAAAAATGTCATTCCCAATATCCACCACAGGTATGTCCTCCTCAATGTCCAAAACAGTGATGTCCTCACTGCCCACCACGGGGACATTCTGTCCACTATCCACCACAGGGACATCCTCCTTTAAACCACAGGGACATCCTTACCACACTCCACCACAAGGACATCCTCCACTTTGTCCACAACAGTTACATCCTCCCCACAGTCCACCAAATGGATGTCCTCCCCACTCTCCACCACAAGGACTTCTTCCTGTGCACCACAAGGATGTCCTGCCCAGTTTCCACAACAGAGATGTCCTTTCCACAGTCTACCAGAGGGATAAGGTTTCTACTGTCCACAACAGGGACATTATCCTCACAGTCAACCATAGGCACAGCCTTCCCACTGTCCACCACAGGGACCTCCTACATACTGTCAACCACAGGGACATCCTTCCCACTGTCCACAACAGGGACGTCCTCCATACTGTCCACCATAGGGATATTCTCCCCACTGTCCACCACAGGGACGTCCTCCTGTGTACCACAGAGATGTCCACCCAGCTGTCCAACACAGAAACGTCCTCCCCACTGTCCACCACATGGAAGTCCTCCCCACTGTCCAGCTTAAATATGTCCTCCCCACTGTCCACCACAGGCATGTGCTCCCCACTGTCCACCACATATATAACCTCCTCACTGTCCACCAAAGAGATATACTCACCACTCTCCACCACAGGAACATCCTCCTGTGCACCACAAGGACATCCCCTTCACTGTCCACCACAGGGATGTTTTCCAAAATTTCCATCACAGGTACATCCTTCTCACTGTCCACTACAGAGATGTCCTCAACAGTGTCCACCACATGTACGTCCTTCTGTGCACCACAAGGATGTCCTCTCCACTGTCCACAACAGAGATGTCCTTCCCTGCCCTCCAAAGAAACATCCTCCCTCCTGTCAATCACAGGGACATCTTCCCCACTGTCCACCTCAAGAACGTCCACTCCACTGTTCTCCAGAGGGACATCCAGCCCACTGTCCACCACAGGGACATCCTTCCCACAGTCCACCACAGAAATTATTCCCTGCTGTCCACCACAGGGATGTCCTCCCCACTGTCAACCACAGGGGAATCCACCTCTCTGACCACCACCAGCATGTCCTCCACACTGTCTAAGACAAAGATATCTTTTCCAATGGTCATCACAGGGACATTCTCCCCATTGTCCACTACAAGGACATCCTCTTGTGTACCACAGAGTCATCCGCCTCACTGTCCACTACAGAAAAGTCCTCCCCACAGTCCACCATAGGGAAGTCTTTCTTACTGTTAATCTTAAAGATTTCCTCCCCACTGTCACCACATGAATATTTTTTCTACTGTCCACCACAGGCATGTCCTCTTCACTGTCCACCACAGAGATGTCCTCCCCAGTGTCCACCACAGGGACATACTTTCCACTGTCCACCACAGGGACATCACCCCACAGTTCAACACAGGTATTTCCTCCCCAGTGTCCACTGCAGGGACAAGCTCCTGTGTACAACAGGGACTTCCTCTGCACTGTCCCCACAGGGACATCTTCCCCACTGTTCAAATCAGAGACATCCTTCCCAATGTCCACCACAGGGATGTACTTTCCACTGTCTGTCACAGGGATGTCCTCCCCACTGTCAACCACAGAGACATCTTCCCTACTGTTCACCACAGGGACATAAACTGTACACGATATGGGCTTGCTTGGTCCAGCACATGAACATCCTTGCCACTGTCCATCAAAATGACATTCTCATGTGCATGACAGGACATCCTCACACTGTCTGCAAAAGAGATGCCCTTCCCAATGTCGAAAAGGACCTCCTCCCAACTGTCCACCACAATGGAAGCCTCACTAGTGTCCACATCAGGGACGGCAACCCCACTGTCCCCCAAAGGGATATCCTCCCAACTGCCCACCAAAAAGACATCCTTCTCACTGATGACCACAATGACATCCTCCTCACTGTCCAAGACAAAGATATTGTTCCAACTTTTTAACACAGGGATGTCCTCCCCACTGTCCACCACAGGGACATCCTCCCCACTGTACAACACAGTGTCATCCTCCTGTGCACCACAGGGACATCCTCCCAAATGTCCACCACAGGAACAACCTCCCCACTGTCCATCACAGGGTCATCCTTTTCACTGTCCACCACAGAGAGGTCCTCTAAACTGTCCACCACATGTGGAGGAACATCCTCCACACTGTCCACCTCTGTGACATCCTACCCACTGTCCAACAGAGTGAAATACTCCCCACTGTCCACACAGAGATGTCCTTCCCACTGTCCTTCACAGGGATGTCCTCCCCACTGTCCAAAATAGTGACATACTACCCACAGTTCCCCCCAAAGAGGTCCTCTCTACTGTCCTACATATGTATGTCCTCCTCACTGTCAACCAGGATGTCCTCCCCATTGTCCATCACAGGAAAATTTTTCCACTGTCCACCACAGGGACATTCTTCTCATGGTCCATCACCAAAACCTCCTCCCCACTGTCCAGCACACGGATGTCCTCCTCAATGTCCACCACAGGGACATCCATTTCACTTTCCACCACAGAAATGTTCTTCAAATTGTCCACCACAGGTTACGTACTTTTTATTGTTCACCACAGCAACATCCTCCAGTGCACCACAGGAACGTCCTCCCAACTGTCCACTATCAGGACATCCTACCCACTGTCCACCCCTGGGATGTCCTCCCGACTGTCAACCACAGGGACATACTCCCTACTGCCAACCACTGGTACGTCCTGTTCATTTTCCTCAACATTGAAGTCCTCCCACTCTCCACTCAGGGATGTCCTCCTTACTGTCCTTAGAAAAGTCCACCTTACTATCCACCGTGATGTCCTCCCCAGTGTCCACCACAAGGACATCCTCCCCAGTCTCCACCACAAGGACGTCATACCCACTGTCCACCACAGCAATGTCCTTCCAACTGTCCACCAAAGGGACAATGCATGGCCTGCTAATACAGTTTTTATACCAAAATCAAAATAACAGGCCTTAACTCAAATTACACAATAAAGTTCATTTAGTGTTTTCAGCTCTCTAAGAGTTGTTTTAAACTCGGATAGTACATATGCGTTTTTTCTTTGTTATTTTTAAAGATGGGAACTGCCTTCAATTGAACCATGCATTTTAGCTGCAATATAGGTGCTTATTTGTACATGGTATACAAAACAAAGAACAATACTTGGCCAGCTATTATATTGTTTATACCAAAATCAAAAGAACACATCTTAACTCAAACTGCACAAGTAATGTGTATTTAGTATTTTCAGGTCCCTAATTCTTGCCTTTAACCCAGGTAGTACACATGCTTTTCTTTTTTGTGTATTTATACAGATGGGTACTGCATTACATTGTATTATGTGTTTTAGCTGCAATAGAGGTACTCATTTATAATTGGTATACAAAAAATGAACATTGCTTGGATGGCTACTACAGTGTTTATTCCCAAATCAAAATAACACATCTTAACTCAAACTGCACAAGAAACGTGCAGTTAGTCTTACAACTCTCTAATAGTTGTGTTTAACTCAAGCAGTACACATGCTTTTCTATTTGTGTATTTATAAAGACGGTTACTGCCTTACATTGTATCATGCATTTTAGCTGCAATACTGGTACTTATTTGTACAATAAAAGGACAATGCTTGGATGGCTACTGCAGTGTTTATACCAAAATCAAAAGAACAAGTCTTAACTCAAACTGCACAAGTAACGTGCATTTGGTGTTTTCAGCTCTCTAATAGTTGTGTTTAACTTATGTAGTACACATGCTTTTTTCTTTTGGTATTCATACAGGTATGTCCTCCTCACTTTCCTCTACAGAAAACATCCTTAAAACTGTCCACTACAGATATGTCCTAACCACTGTCCACCACAAAGACATCCTCCTGTATACCACAGAGACATCCTCCCCACTTTCCTCCACTGAGGATTCCTCCCCATTGACCACCACAGGGATGTCCTCCACACTGTCCACCAAAGAGACGTCCTCCCCACTGTCTATCACAGTGATATCTTCCCCACTGTCCACCACAAGGACTTAATCCTGTACACCATAGTGATGTCCTTTCCACTGTCCACCACAGAAGAATCCTCCCCACTTTCCACCACAGGGTCATCCTCCACACTTTCCACCACTGGTATGCTTTTCAACTGTCCAGCACAGAGATGTCCTCCACATTGTAAACCACAGGGACATCCTATACACTATCCACCAAAGGGATGTACTCCTTTGTACCACAGTGATGTCCTCCTCACTGTTCACCACAAGGACGTCCTTCATCCTGTCCAAGACAGAGATGTCCTCCCCACTATTTACCAGAGGGACATCATCCACACTCTCCACCACAGGGACATCCTCACCATTGTCCACCAAAGAAACTTTCTCCCCACTCTTCATCACAGTGTCGTACTCCCCATTGACCACCACAAAAAACTTCTCACCACTGTCCACCACAGAGACATCCACCCCAATGTCCACGACAGAAATGTACTCCCACTGTCCATTTTAGAGATGTCCTCCCAACTGTCCACCACAGGTATGTCTTACCCACTCTCCACCACAGACATGTCTTCACCACAGTCCACCAGAAGGACGTTCTTTCCACTGTCCTGCACAGGGACATCCTCCCCACTGTCCACAACAGGGATGAACTCCCCACTGTTTAAAACAGAGAGATCCTTCCCACTGTCCACTAAAAAGACGTACTTCCCACTGTCTGCCACAGGGATTTTCCCCACTGTCCATGACTGGTATGTTCTTCCCATCATCCACTACAGAGACATCCTCCGCCCTGTCCACCACAGGGACATTCTCCACACTGTCCACCACAGGGACGTCCTCCTGAGCACCATAGGTACGTCCTACCCACTGTTCACAAGGATGTCCTCCCAACTGTCCACCACAGTTAAAACCTCCATACTGTCCACCACAGGGACGTCTTCCCCAAGTCCAACACAGGGAAGGCCTCCTCACTCTGCACAACAGAGATTTTCTAACCACTGTCCACCCCACAAATGTCCTCCTCACAGTCCACCACAATGATATCCTCTCCACTTTCCACCACAGAGATGTCTTCCCCACTGTCCACCAAAGGGACATCCTACCCACTGTCCACCACAGGAGCGTCCTCCCCACTGTCCACCACAGGTATGTCCTCCCCACAGTCCACAACATGGATTTCCTCCCCACTTACCATCACAGAGATGTCCTCCTGTGCACCACAAGGTCATCTTTTCCACTGTCTACCACAGAGATGCCTTTTCCACTGTCCACCACAGGGACGTCCTCCCCACTGTCCACCACAAGGACTTCCTCTTCACAGTCCACCACAGTGCCATTCTTCCTACTATCCACCACAGTGACATCTTCCCCACTGTCAACCAAGATACATCCTTCCCACTGTTCCCCACAGGTACATCCTCCCAACTGACCACCACAGGGATATTCTCCCCACTTTCCACCACAGAGATATCTTCTCATGTACCACAGAGAAGTCCACCCCATTGTCTACCACAGAAACATCCTCTCCACTGTACAGCACAAGGAAGTCCTTCCCAGTGTCCACCTTAGTGACGTGCTCTTCACGTTCTACCACAGGTACGTCCTTTCCACTGTCTACCTCTGGTACTTCCTACTCACAGTTTACCACAGAGATATCCTCCCCATGTCCAACACAGGAACGTCCTCCTGTGCACCACACAAACGTACTCTTCACTGTCCACCACAGGAACATCCTTTCCACTGTCCAACACAGGGACATCCTTTCACTGTCCAACATGGGCACATCTTCCTGTGTACTTCAGGGATGTTCTCTACTCTGTCCTCCACAGGGAAGTCCTCTCCATTTTCCACCACATGAACATCCTCCTCACTGTTCAAGAAGATATCATCTTCCCCACTGTCCATTGTCAGGAAAAATAAGGCTGGGGATCCTAGGGTTCCTCCCACCATGCTGTGGGTAGTCGGCTAGGAATGCTCTGGGTTCTTTCAGCTGGAAGTTGGGCCCAGCTGCTCAGTAACTGAAGGCCTCTCCTTGGCTCCTCATGGTTCCTCATGGCGGTGTGGCCCCAACACATGAGGAAGTCCTTGGGTTACCAAAACCAGTTTATTGACTTGGCAGATGGTAGATAGATCTGGAGGCATACCCCCTAAACCCAGGGTGGAACTGATTTAAAAGGGGAGGGGAGAAGGAGGGAAGGGCTGTGGAGGAATGTTTAATTGGCTCCACCTCTGACCTTCAGGTACCTCATTAATATGTAAATCTCTCTAGGGCCTGTTCACACCCTCCACCTGTGTACCTAACTGAAGGGTGAAGGTGGAATGGAGCTTAGACCTCGTGTTAGGCCTGACAGTCCACCACAGGGATGACCTCCCCACTGTCCAAAACAGAGACTTCCTCCCCACTGTCCACCACAGGGATGTACTTCCCACTGTTTGCCACAGGGGTGTTCTCCCCATTATCCACCACAGGTATGTTCTTTTCACTGTCCACCACAGAGACATCCTTCCCACTGTCCACCACAGTGACATCCTGTCAACTATCCACCACAGGGACATCCTCCCCACTGTTCACCACAGGTAAGTCCTCCTCTGTACAACAATGCCGTCCTTACAACTGTCCACAACATGGGCATCTTCCCCACTGTCCACCATAGGGTCTTGCTCTCCATTGTCCACCACATGGAAATCCTCACCACTGTGCAAAAAAATGCCTGTGCATCACAGGATGTCCTCGCACTGTCTACCAAGAGATGTCCTCCCAAATGTCCACAAGGACCTCCTCCCAACTATCTACCACAGTGAAATCCTCCCCACTGTCAAAAAGAGACATGCCCTCCCACTGTCCACCAAAGGGATATTCTCCCAACTCCCCACAACAGAGACATCCTATCCACTGTCCACCACAGGGATGTTCTCGCCATTGTACACCACAGGAATGTCGTCCACACTGTCTTTTCAAGTGAAATCCTTCCCACTGTCCACCACAGTGACCTCCTCTTTACCATCTACCACAGGGACATCCTCCCCACTGTCCACCACAGAAATATCCTCTCCAATATCCACCACAGGGGAGTCATCTTAACAGTTCAATAGGGAATATTCTACTCACTGTACACCACAGAGACATCCTCCCCACTGTCCAAACCAGTGTCATCCTCCTGTGCACCACAGGGACAACCTCCACACTGTCTACCACAGAAACGTCCTCCCCACTGTCCACCACAGTGAAATCCTCCCCACTGTCCACCACAGGGATGTCCTTCCCACTGTCCATCACAGGGACGTCCTCCCCACTGTCCACCTCAAAGACGTCCTTTCCACTTTGCACCATATGTATGTCCTCCTCATTGTCAACCTCAAAGACATCCTCCTCACTGTCCACAAAGACTTCCCTCCACTGTCCACCACAGGAAGTCCTCCCAATTGTCTACCACACGGAAGTCCTTCCCACTGCCAATCACAGGGACATCCTCCCCATGGTCCAGTACTGGGACATACTCCCCACTCTCCACAATATTGATCTCCTCCTCATTGTCCACTACAGGAAAGTCCTTTTCACTTTAAAACACAGAGATGTTCTCTGCACTGTCTACCACTGGGAGGCCCTCTTTCTTGTCCACCACAGGGACCAGAGGGACGTCCTCCCCACTTTCCACCAAAGGGGCATCCTCCCCACTGATCACCACAGTGATATCCTCCACACTCTCCACCACAAGGACGTCCTTCTGTACACCACAAGGATGTTATTTCCATGGTCCACAACAGTGATATTCTTTCTACTGTCCACCACAGAAACGTTCTCACCACTGTCCACCACAGAGATGTCCCCCTCACTGTCCACCACAGGCCTTTCCTTCCCATTGTCCACCATAAGGACATCTTTTCAAATGTCAACCACAGAGACATCCTTTTTACTGTACACCACAGGGACATTCTTGCCACTGTTCACCACAGGGACATACTCCTGTGTACCACAGAGATGTCCACCCCACTGTGCACCTCAGAAACATAATCCCCACTGTCCACCAAGAAAAGTCCTCCATACTGCCCACATTAGGAACATCCTCCTCACTATCCACCACAGGGATGTCCTCCAAACACTCCACCACAGGTATGTCCTTTTCACTATCCCCCACAGAGATATCCTTACCAATGTCCACCATGGGGGCATCTTTTCAACTGTTCACCACAGGGACATTCTCTCCACTGTCCACAACAGAGACATCCTCCCCACTGTCCACCACAGTGACATTCTATCTACTGTCCACCACACGAATGTCCTCCTCACTTTCCACCACTGAGATCTTCTCTGCACTGCCCACATAAAGGACATCCTTCTTATAGTCCACCACAGTGTTGTCCTCCTGTGCATAACAGGGGCATCCTCCCCACTGTCCACCACAAGGATGTCCTCCCCACTGTTCACCCCACTGAAATCCTTCCTACTGTCCACCACAAGTATGTCCTTCCCACATTCCACCCCAGGGATGTACTTTCCACTGTGTACCACAAAAATGTCCTTCTCACTGTCCACAACAAATAAATCCTCCCAACTGACAACCACAGGGACCTCCTTCTCACTGTTCTCAACAGTGAACTCCTCCCAAGTCTCCTCTCAGGGAAATCCTTTTTAGTGTCCATTCAGGGACATTCACCTTACTCTCCACCACAGGGACATCATCCCATATGTCCACCAAAAGGACTTCCTCCCCAGTGTCCACCACAGGAATGTCATATACACTGTCCAACAAAGGAATGTCCTTCCCACTGTCCACCAAAGGGACAATGCATGGTCGACTAAGACAGTGTTTATAATAAAATCAAAATAACACGTCTTAACACAAACTGCACAAGTAATGTGCATTTAGTGTTTCAGCACTCTAATCGTTGTCTTTAACTCACATAGTACACATGCTTTTCACCTTGAGTATTTTTACAGAGGGAACTGCCTTTCATCGTACCATGCATTTTAGCTGCAATATATGTACTTATTTGTACATGGTATACAAAACAAAAAACAATGCTTGGCCAGCTAATACAGTGTTTGTAACAAAATGAAAGAACATGTCTTAACTCAAACTGCACAGGTATCATGCATTTACTCTTTTCAGATCTCTAATAGTTGCCTTTAACTTAGGTAGTACACATGCTTTTCTTTTTTATACTTATACAGATGGGTACTGCCTTTCATTGTATCATGCATTTTAGCTTCAATACAGGTACTTATTTGTACATAGTATACATAACAAAGAACTATTCATGGCCGGCTAATACACTGTTTATAGCAAAAACATAAGTACCCATCTTAACTCAAACTGCACAAGTTACGTGCATTTAATAATTTCAGCTCTCTAACAGTTGTCTTAAATCATGTATGACACATGCTTTTTGTCCTTGGGTATTTTTACAGATGGGATCTGCCTTACATTGTATCATGTGTTTTAGCTGCAATACAAGTACTTATTTTTACATAGCATACAAAACAAAGAGCAATGTATCACAGGATAATACAGTGTTTATACCAAAATCAAAATAATAAGTTTTAACTCAAACTGCACAAGTAACGTGCATTTAGTGTTTTCAGTTCTATAATAGTTGTCTTTAATCATGTAGTACAAATGCTTTTCTCCTGTGGTATTTATACAGGTAAGTCCTCCTCACTTTCCATCACAGAAACCTTTTTTAAAAGGTCCACCACAAAGAAGTCCTCATCACTCACTGTCCACCACAAAAACATCCTCCTGTTTACCACAGAGACGTCTTCCCCAATTTCCTCCACAGATGCATCCTCCCCATTGACCACCACAGGGACGTCCTTCACACTGTCAACCAAAAAGATGTCCTTCCCACAGAAAAATCCTCTCTATTGTCTACTACTAGAACATCCTCCACACTGTCCACAACAGATATGTCCTTTCTACATTCCAGCACAGAGATGTCCTCCACATTGTTAACCACAGGGACGTCCTCCACACTCTCCACCACAGGAGTATAATCCTGTGTATGACAGGGATGTCCTCCCCACTGCCCAACATAGGGACGTATTCTTCACTGTCCACCAAAGTGTCATTATCCTGTACACCAAAGGGACGTCCTCCCCACTGTCCATTACAGGGACATCCTCCCTACAGTCCACAACAGAGTCATTCCTCCTCAGTGTCCACAATGGGTACATCCTTTTCAATGTCCACCACAGGGATGTTCTCCCCAGTGTCCACCATAGGTACATTCTTCCCATCATCCAACTCAGAGATGTCCACCCAATTGTTCAACAGAGAAATGTTTTCCCCAGTGTCCTCCACAGGGATGTACTTCCCACTCTCCAACACAGGGACATCCTCCCCATTGTGCATCACAGGGACATCTTCTTGTGCACAATAGGGACATCCTCACCACTGTCCAGCACAGAGATGTCCTCTGCACTCTCCACCATAGGGACATCCTTCCCACTGTCCACCACATGGTTGTCCTCCTGTGCACCACAGAAACATCCTCTCCACTTTCCACAAAGATGTCCTCCTCATTGTCCACTACAGAGAAATCCTCCCAATGGCCAACAGAGGGATGTTCTTCCCATGGTCTACCACAGGGACGTCTTCCCAACTGTTTACATCAGGGACATCCTCCCCACTGTACATCACAGGGACAGCCTACTTACTGTCCACCACAGGGATGTCATTCCAACTGTCCAACACAGGGACATACTCCATATTGTCCACCACAAATACATCTTCCCCACTGTTCAGCATACTTATGTTTTCCTCACTCTCAACCACAGGGAACTCCTCCCCACAGTTTACCAAAAGGACGTCCTTCTCACTGTTCACCACAAGGATGTCCTCCCCACTGTCATCCAGAGGGACATCCTCCCTACTGTCCACCACAGCGATATCCTCCCCACTCTGCAACACATGTATGTCCTCCCCATTTTCCACCACAGAAACATCCTCCCCACTGTCCACCACAGAAACATCCTCTGCACTGTCCAACACAGGGATGTCCTCCCAACTGTCCACCACATTTTCATTCTCCTGTGCACCACGGTAACGTCTTCCCCACTGCCCAGCAAAGGGACATCCTTCCTACTGTCCACCACAGTCATGTCCTCCTCACTGTATACCACAAGAAGTCCTCTGCATTGTCTACCACAGGGAAGTCCTTCCAACTGTACACCACAGACACATCCTCCACTCTTACCACCACAAGCACATCCTCCACACTGTCCAAGACAAAGATTTCCTCTATACTGTTCAGAACGGGGACATTCTCCCTACTATCCACCAAAGGGACATCCTCCACACTGTACATCACAGTGTTTTCTTCCTGTGCACCACATGGACGTCCTTCCCATGGTCCACCACAGGGCTCTATATCTCATTGTTCACCACAGAGATGTCCTCTCCACTGTCCACCACAGGTACATCCTATCTACTGTCCACCAAAGTGGCATCCGCCCCACTGTCCATCACAGTGATATACTCCCCACTGTCTACCACAAGGACGTTTTCTCCACAGTCCACCACAAGGATGTCTTCTCCACTGTTCACCACAGGGAGATTCTCCTTTGAACCCTCCCCACTGTCCACTGAAGAGTTGTCTTTTCCATTTTCCAAAACAGGGAGATCCTCCTCACTGTACATCACAGGAGCAACCTTCCCACTTACCACCACAAAAACATCCTCCTCACTGTTCAACACAGTGTCATCCTCCTGTGCTCCAAAGGGACGACCTCCCCACTGTCCACCACAGAGACATCATCTCCACATTCCACCATATGTATGTCCTCCTCACTGTCAATCACAAGGATGTCCTACCCACTGTCCACCACAAGGACATCCTTCCTGTTGTCCACTACAAGACATCCTCCCCCTTGTCCACCACAGAGAAGTCCTTCTGACTGTCCACCACAGGGAGATCTTCCTCATGGACCACCCCAGGAATGTTTTTCCATTGTCCACCACAGGGACGACCTCCTGTGTACCACAAGAATGTCTTCCCCATGTCCACCACCAGGACGTCCTCCTCACTGTACACCCCACTGAAATCCTCCACACTGTCCGCCACAGGGACATCCTTTCCACTGTCCACCAGAGGGATGAACTTCCCATTGTCCACCACAAGGATGTAATTCCCATTGTCCGCCACAGGGAAATTCTAGCCAGTGTCCTCCACAGAAACGTCTTTTCTACTGTCCACCAGAGGGAAGTCCTCTCCACTGTCCACCTCAGGGACATCCTCACCACAGTCCAGCACAGGAATATCCTCCCCACTGTGCACCACTGGCACGTCCTCCTCACACTCCACCACTAAGATTTCCTCACCACTGTCAACCATGGGGATCTTCTTTCCACTGTCCACCACAGGGATATCCTATCCAATGTCCACCACAGACACATGATCACCACTGTTCACCACAGGTATATCCTCTTAGTGTCCACCACAGTGATGTCCTCCTTACTGTCCACCACAGAGATGTTCTCCACACTGTCCACCAAAAGAAAGTCCTCCTTATTGTCCAGGACAGTGTCATCCTCCTGTGCACCACATGAACATTCTCCTCACAGTCCACGACAAGTATGTCCTCCCCACTGTCCACACCACTGAAATCCTCCTCACTGTCCACCACAAGTATGTCCTCCCCACTGTACAACACAGGGATATCCTTTCCATTGTCCATCACACAGATATCCTCCTCACTGTTCAAAACAGGGAAGTCCTCCCCATTGTCTGTCTTCAATTGAACCATGCATTTTAGCTGCAATATAGGTACTTATTTGTACATGGTATACAAAACAAAGAACAATGCTTGGCCAGCTAATATATTGTTTATACCAAAATCAAAAGAACATGTCTTAACTCAAACTGCACAATTAATGGGCATTTAGTGTTTTCAGCTCTATAATAGTTATCTTTAACTCACATACTACACATGCCTTTCTCTTTGGGTATTTTTACAGACAGGAAAAGCCTTACATTGTATAATGTGTTTTACCTGCAATACAGGTAATTAGTTGTACATAGTATACAAAACAAAGCACAATGCTTGGCCGGCTAATACAGTGTTTATAACAAAATTAAAATAACATGTCTTAAACTGCACAAGTATTGTGCTTTTAGTGTTTTCTGCTCTCTAATAGTTGTCTTTAATTCATGCAGTACACATTCTTTTCTCCTTCGGTGTTTATACATGTATGTCCTCCTCACTTTCCACCACAGAAACATCCTTCAAAATGTCCACCACAAAGACGTCCTCGCCACTATCCACCACAAAGATGTCTTCCTGTGTAACACAGAGACGTCCTCCCCACTTTCCTGCCCAGAGGCATCCTCCCCTTTGACTGCAACAGGGATGTCCTCCACACTGTCCACCAAAGAGATATCCCCCCACTGTCCACCACAGCGACATCCTTCCCACTGTACACCATGAGTAACTAATCCTGTGCACCACAGTTACATCCTCCCTAAAGTCCACCACAGAAAAATCCTCCCCATTGTTCTCCACAGGGACATTCTCTACACTGTCTACCACAGGTATGTTTTCCTAACTGTCCAGTACAGAGATGTCCTCTACACTGTAAACCACAGGTACGTCCTCCCCACTGTACACCACAGTGGTGTCCTAACCACTGACCACCACAAGGCCATCCTCCAAACTGTCCAAGACAGAGTTTTCCGCTGCACTGTTCACCACAGTGACATCCTCTCAACTGTCCACCACAGTGTCATCCTCCTGTGCATCACAGGGACGTCCTCCCCACTCTCCGCCACAGTGTCATACTCTTGTACACCACAAGGATGTCCTCCCCACCGTCCAAAACAGAAATGTCTTCCCCAATGTTCACAACATGGACATCCTTCCCACTGTCCACCACAGGGATTTCCTCCCCACTGTCCAACACAGGTACGTTCTTCCCACAATCCAACACAGAGATGTCAACTCCACTGTACGCCATAGAAATTTTTCTCAGTCTCTACCATGGGGACGTCCTCCCCACTGTCCACCACAGGGTTTACCTCCTCACTGTCCACCAGAGGAAGGTTCTCCAAACTATTCATCAAGCAGGGACACCCTTCTCACTGTTTACCCCACTGAAAATTTCCCCACTGTCCAAAACAGGTATGTCCTCTTGTGTACCACAAGGTCGTCCTACCCACTGTCCACCACAGAGATATCCTTTCCACTGTTCAACACAGGGACGTCCTCCCCAATTTCCAACATAGGGACATTCTCCTCACTGTCCACCACAAGCCTGTCCTCCTCACTGTTCAGCACAGTGATATCCTGTGCATCACATGAATGTACTCCCCACTCTCTACAACAGAGATAGCCTCCCCACTCTCCACCACAGGGACATTTTTTTGCAGTCCACCACGGGGACATCATCCCCACTGTCCAACACAGGGACGTCCTCCCATGGAAAACACAGGGACATCTTCCTGTGTACCACAGGGATGTCCTCTACACTGTCCACCACAGGGAAATCCTCCTCATTGTCCACTACATGAACATCCTTCCCACTATCCACAAAAGAGACATCATCCCCACTGTCCAACACAGAGATGTCCTCCTGTGCACCAAAGGGACGTCCTCCCCACTGTCCACCACAGGGACATACTTCGCACGGTCTGCCACAGGGAGGTCCTCCACACTGTACACCACAGGTATATTCTTCCTACTGTCTACCAAAGAGACATATTCACCACTGTCTACCACAAGGACATCTTCCTGTGTACCACAGGGACATCCTTACCATTGTCCACCACAGGGGCATCCTCTTCACTGTCCACCATAGGATCTTGCTCCCCACTGTCCACCACAAGGACATCCTCCTGTGCACCACAGGACATCCATTTTTGCACTGTTTACCACAGAGATGTCCTCCGCACTGTCCACTACAGGGAAATTCTCCAACTGTCCATCACAGGGATGTTTTCTTGAGCACCATAGGAATGTGCTCCCCACTATCCAGAAGGTTGTCCTTTCAACTCTCCACCACAGAGAAGTTCTCCCCACTGTTGTCCACAGAGATGTCCTCTTCACTGTCCATGACAGGGATGTCCGACCCAATGTCCAACAAAAGAATAGCCACTCGTCTATCCACCAAAGGAACGACCTCCCAAATTCTCACAATAAGAAAATTCTCCCCACTGTCCACCACAGGGATGTCCTCCATAGTGTCAACAACAGGGACATCCTCAGCACTGTCCCCCACTTAAAAATCTTCCACATCCTCCACCACAGGGACATCTTCGCCACAGTCCACCACAGGGATGTGCTCCCTATTGTCCATCACAGTGTTGTCCTCCTGTGCACTACAGGGATTTCCTCCTCACTGTCCACCAAAGGAATATCCTCCCCACTGTCCACCACAGAAAAGTACTCCTCAGTGTCCACCACAGAGATGTCCTCTCCACTGTCCATCACAGGGACATCCTCCCCACTGTTCACCACAGAGATGGAGTACCCACTGTCCAGCACAGTGAAATTCTCCCCACTGTCCACCACAGGGAGGTCCTCCTCACTATCCACCACAGGGATGTCCTGCATGCTGTCCACCATAGGGAAATACTTCCCACTGTCCACCCCAAAGACATCCTTCCCTCTCTTCACCATATGTATGTCCTCCTCACTGTCGACCACACAGACATCCTCCCCATTGTCCACCACAAGTATGTCCTCTTCACTATCCACCACAAGACATTCTGCCATTTTCGACTACAGGGAAGTTTTTCCCAGTGTCCACCAGAGGTATGTCCTCCTCACGGTCCCCCATTGGAACCTTCTTTACATTTTCCACCACAGGGATGTCCTCCCCAAAATCCAGAAAAAAGATGTCCTCTGCACGGTCCACCACAGGGAAGAACTGCATATTGTCCACCACAGGGAAATTCTCCTGTGCACCACAGGAACGTCCTCCCCATTGTCCACCACCAGGATGCCCTACTCTCTGTCCACCCCATTGCAATCCTTTACACTGTCCACCACAGGGAGTTCTTTTGCAATTTCCACCAGAGGAAAGTCCTCCCCACTGTCCATGACAAAGGGACATCCACCTGACTTTCCACCTCACTGAAATCCTTCCACTGTACACCACAGAGACATCCTCCTGTGCAAAACAGGGACGTCCTCCAAACTGTCCACAAAAGAGATGTTCTGTCCACTGTCTGCCACACGAATATCCTCCACACTGTCCACAACAGTGATGTCCTCCACACTGTCCACCATTGAAACATCCTTTCCACTGTTCATGACAGAAACATCCTCCTCATTGTACACTACAGAGAAGTCCTCCAGACTGTCCACCACAGAGATGTCCTCCCAATTATCCATCACAGAGATGTCTTCTCCACTGTCCACCACAGGGACGTCCTCCCCACTGTCTACCACAGGTACATCTTCCCTACTATCCACCACAGAAATGTTTTCCTCACTGTCAACAACAGGGATGACCTCCCAACTGTCTACCACAAATAAGTGCTCCCTACTCTTCACCACAGAGAAGTCCCCCCCACTGTCCACCTCAGGGATGTTCTCCTCACTGTCCACCACAGAAATGTCCTCCTCACTGCCCACAACAGAGACTCCTGCATGCTGTCCACCATAGGGAAATACAACATTGTCCACCACAGGTACATCATCCTGACTGTCTACCACAGGAAATTCTTCCTATATACCACAGGGAATTCCTCACCACTGTACTTTAAAGAGACATCTTCCATAATGACCACCAAATGAAAGTCCTCCACACTTTCCAGTACGGAGATGTTTTTCTTACTGTCCACCATAGGGACATGCTCTCTACTGTCCACCATAGTGATGTCCTCCCCAATGTCCACCACAGGGACGTTTTTCTTACTATCTACCACAGGGATGTACTCCTGTGCACCACCAAAGCATCCTTTCCATTTTTCCCCAAGATGTTCTCCTCACAATCAACCACAGGTAAGTCCTCCTCACTTTCCACAACAGATATGTATTCCCCAATGCCCACCACAAAGTCATCCTTACCACACTCCCCCACAACGACGTCCTCCTGTGTATCACAGAGATGTCCTTTCATCTTTCCTCCTCAGAGGCATCCTTTCCATTGACCAACACTGGACGTCCTCCACACTGTCTACCAAAGAGATGTCCTCCACACTGTCCACTACAGCGACATCCTCCAGACTGTCCACCACAGGGACTTCCTACTGTGCACTACAGTGACGTCCCCCCCACTCTCCTCCAGAGAGAAATCATCCCCAGAGTCCAACACATGGACATCTTTCCTACTGTCCTCCACAGAGATATCTTTTAAACTGTAAACCACAGGGACATTCTCCACACTCTCCACAACAGTGATGTGTTCCTGTGTACCACAGGGATGTTCTTACCATTGTTTACCACATGGGTGTCCTCCCCACTGTCCACCACAAAAACATCCTCCACACTGTCCACCACAGTACCGTACACCTGTAGACCACAGGGACATCCTCCCCACTGTCTACAACATGGACATTCTCCCTCTGTCAACAACAGAGATGTCCTCCCTAATGTCCATCTCATGGACATCCTTCCCTCTGTCTCCCACAGGGATATCCTCCCCACTGTGCAACACAGGTACGTGCGTCCCACTGTTTACCAAAGAGACGTCCACCTTATTGTCCATCACAGTGAATTTTTTCCCACTCTCCACATCAGGAACGTCCTCCTGGGTACCACAAGGATATCCTTACAATTGTCCACCACAAAGACGTCCTCCCCACTGTCCACCACAGGGACTTCCTTCCCATTGTCCAGCACAGAAACATCCTCCCCACCGTGCACCACAGGGTAATCCTCCTGTGCACAACATGGACGTCCTCACCACTGTCCACAACAGAGATGTCCTCTCCATTGTCTTCCACAGGGACATCCTTGACACTGTCCACCACAGGGATGTCCTCCTCAGTGTCCACCAAAGCATCATCCTTCCCACTGTCCACCAGAGGAATGTCAGACCCATTGTCCACCACAGAGATGTCCTTTCCACTGTCCACCACAGAAACATTCTCCCAAGTGTCCACTGCAGGGACATTCTTCTTACTGTCTACCACACTGTCCATCACAAAAACATTCTCCTGTGTACTACAGAGACGTCCTTTCATCTTTCCTCTACAGAGGTGTCCTCCCCATTAACCACCAATGGACGTCCTCCTCACTGTTCTCAACACAGAAGTTTTTCCCATCGTCCACTCAGGGATGTCCTAATTATGATCCACCACAGGGACCTCTTCCCAGGTGTCCACCACAGTGACATCCTTCCCACAATCCACCACAGGGACTTCATACCCACTGTTCACCAAAGGGATTTTCTTCCCACTGTCCACCAAAGGGACAATGCATTAACAACTTATACAGTGTTTATACCAAAATCAAAAGAACACATCTTAACTCAAACCGCACAAGTAACATGCAATTAGTGTTTTCAGCTCTCTAATAGTTGTGTTTAACTCATGTAGTACACATTCTTTTCTCCTTGGGTATTTTTATAGATGGGCACTGCCTTGCATTGTATAATGTCTTTTAGCTGCAATACCTGTACATATGTGTACATGGCATAGAAAACAAAGCAAAATGCTTGGCAGGCTACTACAGTGTTTATACCAAATATCAAAATAACACGTCTTAACTCAAACTTCACAAGTATCATGAATTTAGTGGTTTTTTTTAGACCTCTAATAATTGTCTTTAACTCAGGTAGTACACATGCTTTTCTCTTTGGGTATTTTTACAGTCAGGAACTGTGTTATATTGTATCATGCATTTTAGCTGGAATACAGGTACTTATTTGTAATGGAATACAAAAAAATGAACAATGCTTGGCAAGATACTACAGTGTTTATACCAAAATCAAAAGAACACGTCTTAACTCAAACTGCACAAGTATTGTCCATTTAGTGTTTTTTAGCTCTCTAATAGTTGTATTTAATGCACTTATTACACATGCTTTTCCCCTTGGGTATTTTTACAGTCAGGAACTGACTTACATTGTATCATGTGTTTTAGCTGAAATATAGGTACTTATTTGTACATAGTATATAAAACAATACCCAATGCTTGGCCGGCTCCTACAGTTTATATACCAAAATCAAGGAACACATCTTAACTCAAACTGCAAAAGTAATGTACATTCATTGTTTTCCCCTCTCTAATAGTTGTCTTTAAGTCGTGTAGTAGACATGTATTTCTCCTTCGGTATTTATACAGGTACATAATCCTCACTTTCCACCACACAAACGAGCTTTTCACTGTCCACCACAAAGATGTCCTCACAACTGTCCACCACAAAGATGTTCTCCTGTGTACCACAGAGATGTCCTCCCACTTTCTTCCACAGAGGCATCCTCCCCATTGACCACCACATTGACGTACTCCACACTGTTCACTAAAGAAATGTCCTCCCCACTGTCCACCACAGTGACATCCTCCCCTCTGTCTACCACGAGGACTTGATCCTGTGCACCACTGTGACATCTTCCCCACTGTCCACCACAGAAGGATCCTCCCAAATGTCCACCACAGGGACATCCTCCAAAATGTTCACCACATGTATGTCCTCTTCACTATCCTGCACAGGGAAATCCTTCAAACTGTAAACCACAGGAACATCCTCCACACTGTCCACCACAGGGATGTACTCCTGTGTACTACAGGGACATCCTCCCCACTGTCGACCAAAGGGGTGTCTTCCATAGGGACCACCACAAGGACTTCCTACACACTGTCCAAGACAGAGTTGTCTTCCCTACTGTTCAATAAAGGGACATCCTCTTCAGTGTCCACAAGAGGGATGTCCTCACCACTGTCCAACAGAGTGTCATCCTCCTGTTCACCACAGGGATGTCCTCCCCATTACCCACCACAGGTACGTTATTCCCACTATCCAACACAGAGACGTCCACCCCATTGTCCACCACAGGGATGTGCTCCTCACTCTATACAACAGGGAAGTCCTCCCAACTGTCTACCACAAGGACGTCCTCCCCAATGTCCACCACAGTGACTTCATCCTCACTGTCCACAACAAGGAAGTCCTTTCCCCTGTCCACCTCTGTGACATCCTACTTATTGTTCACCACTGGGATTTCTTCTTCAGTTTCCACCAGAGAAATATCCTTCGCAGTGTCCACTACAGTTACGTCTTCCCCAATGTCCACCACACAGACATCCTCCCCACTGTCCACCACAGAAACATCCTTCCCAATGACTACTACAGTTACGTCTTCCCCAATGTCCACCACACAGACATCCTCCCCACTGTCCACCACAGAAACATCCTCCCTAATATCCACCACACAGACATCCTCCCCACTGTCCACCACAGAAATATCCTCCCCAAAGTCCACCTCATGGAAATCCTCCCCACTGTCTACTACAGGGACATCCTCTGCACTGTCTACCACAATGTCATGCTCCTTATTGTCCACAACAGAGACATCCTCCTGTGCACCACAGGAACATTCTCCCCACTATCCACCACTAGGATTTCTGCCCCACTGTCCACCCCACTGAAATCCTCCCCACTGCCCACTACAGGGACTTTCTTTCCACTCTCCACCACAGAAATTCTTCCTTATTGTCCACAAGAAGGAAGTCCTCCCCACTGTCCACCACAGGGACGTCCTCCTCACTGTTCACCAAAGGAAAGTCCTCCACACTGTTTACATAAAAGACACCTACCTCACTGTCCACCACAGGGATATTCTCCCCACTGTTTAAAACAGGGATGTCCTCCACACAGTCCACCACAGGGACTTCCTCTTCACTGTCCACCACAGGGGTGTCCTTGACACTCTCAATGACAGGGATGTCATCCTCTCTGTATACAACCAGGGAGTCCTCAATACAGTCCACCACAGGGACGTCCTCCCCACTGTCCACCACAAGGACATAATTCTCACTGTGCACAAGAGGGAAGTCCTCCGCACTGTCTACCTCAGGGATTCCCTCCTTACTGTCCACCAGAGAAACATCCTCCTTACTGTCCACCAGAGAAACATCCTCCCCAGTGTCTACCACAGGGACATCCTCCCCACTGTCTACCACAGGGATGACATACCCACTGTCAACCAGTGAGATATCATTACCTTTGTCAACCAAAAAGACGTCCTCCCCACTGTACATCACAGGGACATCATACTCACAGTCCACCACAGAAATGTCCTTTTTTCCCAAAACACTTTATTTATCAGTATTTGTATATACATACATACTTATACATGTATACATATATACATTCATATATGAACCATAATTAAATAAATATGTTTTAAAAGTATTGGGGTTGGGAAGAGTGGGAGGAAGAAGAGAAATAAAAAAATTATGTAAATACAGTACTCATATATGAAATTCTCAAAAAGGAATCCATTTTTAAAAAAATGTTCAACAGATTAACTTGCATTGTACAATATGAAAATAAATATGTCCTATAATTATGTTGAAGGACATTTTAACTCACTACAAATTTTGAAATTTAAAATGAAATCAATAAAAATTATTTTACCCAGCATATTAACAAAAACTACAATAACATTTTATAATTCAAAGTATTTCTGAGAACAAGAAAATGGATTGTCAGAAGTTAAGTCAGCAGAGCCAGGGGAACACTGTGTGTTATTTCTTTTCCTTTCATTTCTTTTTTTCTTTTTTTATTATTATCAAATCATAATTTTTACTTTTTAACACAGGGTTTATGAACACGAAAATGCAGGATGTGGGGAAGGGGATGACACAGGAGCATAGATGTTCATGGGGAGTACAGATATCTTTCAGAACAGGGTATCAGCTGGGTGAAGGTTCAGGGGTCAGGTCATTAGGAGTCTGCCTATGCTTCACTTGTCCTTATCTAAGGTGGTACTATCTGCCAAGGCTGCCTATTTACAAGGTCTATAACTACTCAAGTTGGTAGATTTCCACAAAAGTTGCCTGTTTACAATAGTTTATAGACATCTGTTTCAGTGTTTTTCCATAGAGACCCAAGACTTTGTGTTAGCAGGCATGTATGTCAGGACTATTGCTGATTTTAGGCTTATTGGTGATTTTAGGCCTTTAGTGTATAAGCAGGGCTTCCCCTGACATCTCCTCCCTTCTCCAAGTATAGAAGGGCTGTGGCAGTTCTAATCTTGCCAAGGTGGGGATAGAGGCCTGACCTCCAGTAATTAAAAGGGACCTTGTAATGGCTCCAGTCCTCCTGTCATTGTCCAGTGATGCATGAGGGCCATACCCATCCCAATGTCCTTTTCCTGGAGAGGGGATACTTTTGACATCAACCTCTATGCAGTCAGGCTTGTCCCTCAGGGAACCCAGAAACATATTTTTAACTTTTATTTATATTCCCTTGCAGTGCTTAGCCTCGCAGCCTAAGCAAGAATTCAGATCGCCAGACAGAGAGGGTTCTGGGTGGCCCCTCACTGCTTGGACTAGGGGCAGAAGTCCCCTCTTTTATGTTGGGTGGAGATGAGACTCGGGAGTACTCTGGGTAGAGAAACATCCTCATCTAGAGTCTTGTTGTCCTCCATAGCTAACTTATGATAATGTATCTGAATAGATTTTGCTATTAGATTATCTATCTGTTGTTTCACAAATTTATTCAGCCTATTTAAGGCCCAGGGATCAAAGGAAATAAGCAAAAAAAAAAAACCTAATTAATGGTCCCAAGATGGAAGGAAGTAGGGTTAACAATCATGGAGAGGTTGAAGACCAATTCTTGTACAAGCTCTCATTTATCTCTTTCTCCCTCTGTCTTTTCTCAAGACCTTCTCTGGCCTTTTTCATGCTCACTTTAATCATCCCTGTTTTGTCTATGTAAAAGCAGCATTCTTCTTTAAGGGCTATACACAGTCTAGAGCTGTACACAATCTTTTCTATTGTAAAAGAGAAAATTAAGTCCAATAAAGTCACTTTCAATTTCGGGGGATTGCATCAAACAGCAAAATGAGAGATTTCTTCATATTAGTGATATCTGTCTATGGCTGTTTGACGTCCTTGTCAAAGGCCCATTGGAGGTCTGAGTAGTATAAGCCTAGAAGCCAGCATCAGGATTAGAACTCCTAACAACAGACATCACCAGTGATTAATTTTTAATGAAAAAAGAAGGGAATTCACAGTGGATGTCAATTGTTATTCATCTTATTTATAATTGGGCTTGGTTTTGTGGAAATATCTATTTAGTTCAGTAATCTTTTTGATGGCATTTAGCTGTGCCTTCTGTGGTACCAAACATGAATATCAATCCTCAGCCCCATGTAAGAACTGGGTACTGGCCATTCCATTTAAGAGTAAAAGGGTCCTTCCACATAGTTGTGGCTTAGTTTTTATTGGCCTCAGCGATGCCAGAGGCAATCAGCAGCAGATTTGCCATGAACTTTCAGTTTTAGAAAGTTAAGAGTAAACAAGGCATGCCCCTTCCACTCACAGAGAGTCATGAAGACACTATTTAAAGAAATATAATTCTTTATTAATAATTTCTTTTATCAAAGGACTATTATAAAACAGCCAACAATTAATCAATCTATATCAATCCATATAATATATAAAGTAATTAGAGCTTCTACTTTTTGTAAAATTACTCCTCTTTTGTCAATTAATTGTTGAGAGAAATTAGGATTTGCATCTCTCTTGATAATATTAAACAGAGACATAAATTCTTTTGTGAAGAGCTTAAAATAAGTTCTTAGCCAATAAGCATCTCCTGGAAACCTTTGAAAATTGTTTGAAATAAGTAAACTATCTTTTTTTTTCCAGACCTATTATGTGGGTGTTTTGGGGGGGAGATATTTTACATATTTACCTTTCACTGTTATCTCCACTTCCTTTCTCCTCCAAAACTCCTTATCCCATACCTCCTCTTCCAATTTTTATGAGGGTTGCTCCCACCATTCTCCTAATCCCGCCTCCCTGTTCTCAAATTCCCCAACACTATGGATCCAATCTTTTGGGGAACATGGCCCTCTGCTTCCACTGTTGCCTAACAAGGCCACCCTCAGTTACCTATACAAGTGGAGCCATGAGTCCCTCCCTTTCTGTTCTCAGGCTGGAGGTTTAGACCCTGGGAGCTCTGGTTTAGCATTTTGCTACTCCTTCTAAAAACAGCACCCACACTTTGGTCTTCCTTCCTCCTCTTGAGTTTCATGTGGTCTATGCATTGTGTCTTAGCTATTGTGAGCTTTTGGGCTAGTATACACTTGTCAGTGATTGTATGCCATGTATGTTCTTTTATGATTGGGTTACCTCACTCAACATGATATTTTCAAGCTCCATACATTTGCCTAAGAATTTCATGAACTCATTGTTTTTAATAGCTGAGTGGTACTCCATTCTGTAAATATACCGTATTTTCTGTATCCATTCCTTTGTTGAAAGACATCAGGGTTCTTTCCAACTTCTGGCTATTATAAATAAGGCTGCTATGAACATAGTGGAGCATGTGTCCCTGCTGTATTTTGAAACATCTTTTGAGTATATGGCCAAGAGTGGTATAGCTGGGTCCTCAGATAATACTATGTTCAATTTTCTAAGGTACCACCAGACTGATTTCCATAGTGGTTGTACCAGCTAACAATCCCACCAAAAATGGAGGAGTGTTCCTCTTTGTTCACATCCTCACCAGCATCTGCTGTCAACTGTGTTTTCGATCTTAGCCATTCTGACTGGTGTGAAGTGGAATCTCAGTGTTGTTTACATTTTCATTTCTCTGATGACTAGGAATGTTGAACACTTCTTTTGGTGCTTCTCAACCATTCGAGATTCCTCAATTGAGAATTTGTTTATATAGTAAATTACATTGATGGACTTCTGTATATTGAACCATCCCTGCATTCCTTGGATAAAGCCTACTTGATCATGATGGATGATTGTTTTGATGTGTTCTTAGATTCAGTTTTCGAGAATTTTATTGAGTATTTTTGCATCGATATTTATTAGGGAAATTGGTCTGAAGTTCTCTTTCTTAGTTGGGTCTTTGTGTGGTTTAGAAATGAGCATCATTGTGGCTTCATAGAATGAATTGGGCAGTGTTCCTTCTATTTCTACTTTGTGGAACAGTTTGAAAAGAATTGGTATTAGATCTTCCTTGAAGGTCTGATAGAATTCTGCACTGAAACAATCTGGTCCCAGATTTTTTTTTTTTTTTTTTTTGGTGACTAATTTCTTCTATTTCTTCCAGGATTATGGGACTGTTTAGTTGGTTTATCTGCTCCTAATTTAACATTGGTAACTGGCATTTGTCTAGAAAATTGTCCATTTCATTCCAGATTTTCCAATTTTGTTGAGTATAGGCTTTTGTAGTAGGATCTGATGATTTTTTTGGATTTCCTCAGTTTCTGTTTATATGTCCCTTGTTTCAGTTTTGATTTTATTAATTTGAATACTGTCTCTCTGCCCTCTGATTAGTCTGGCTAAGGGTTTATCTGTCTCGTTGATTTTCCCAAAGAACCAACTCCTAGTTTTATTGATTCTTTGTATAGTTTTTTGTTACTATTTAGTTGATTTCATTCCTGAGTTTCATTATTTCCTTCTGCCTACTCCTCTTGGGTGTATTTGTTTCATTTTGTTCTAGAGCTTTCAGGTGTGTTGTCAAACTGCTAGTGTATACCCTCCCCAGTTGCTTTTTGTAAGCACTTAGAGCTATGAGTTTTCCTCTTACCACCGCTTTTATTGTGTCCCATAGGTTTTGGTATGATGTGTCTTCATTTTCATTAAATTCTAAAAAGTATTTAATTTCTTTCCTTATTTCTTCCCTGACCACATTATCATTGAGTAGAGTATTGTTCAATTTCCATGTGAGTGTGGGCTTCCCCTTGTCTTCCTGTTTGTGTATCCAGCCCATTAGCCTATGTCTTTTTATTGGGGAATTGAGTCCATTAATGTTAAGTGATATTAAGGAGAGGAGATTATTGCTTCCTGTTATTTTTCTTAACAGCGGAGGCATTGTTTGTGTGTTTATCTTCTTTTGAGTTTGTTGGAAGAGGCTTACTTTCATGCTCTTTCTGGGGTATAATTTGCCGGGAGCCAACCCCCTCGCCCCCGGCTTGGGGGTGAGAGAAGGGGAGAGAGAGAGATGCAGCTGGTTCTTCTTTCTTCTCCTCCTCCCACCGTCTGGTTCTTCTCCGAGGCAGCCCCTATGCTACTGTAGGTGACCTGCAGTCAGCATCCTGGCCCTAAGACCAGCAAGGTGTTAAGTAAATAGCCCTGTGCTATCCTAAAAACTTCTTCTGAGGGTAAATGGACTGCAGGCTAGGGTGATTAACACCTGTAGCCTAACAGCAGAGGATTAGGCAACGTGGTCTTTGTTCTATCTCAGCAGGAACTGCTGGGCTCTAACTTGCAGGAAGAAAAGACACTTTAGAAAAGTTACTATAGAGTTTATTAAGTGTAGAAGGTATCCTATGAAAGCTATCTGAGAGGAAGCGTGGAAAGGTCCTGAGTGGGGAAGAAGAAAAGATTCTAACAAAGTAAAATTCTAAGGGAGAAAAATTCTAGGCAGGGGGAAAGGAAAGGGCGATGAGGTCTAACTAACTGACTAGTCTAACTCACCATTCTAACTGCTCATTCTATCTTCCTATTCTAACTGACTCTGATCTCTTTGTCCTCAGAACTTATACATCTTTCAGAGTACATGGTCACATGTTACAAGTTTCATCACAAGTTCACACCAAATTTCAAGTCATAAATTGAAATAGAAGTTTACAACACAGAATGTTTACATGAATATCCATTAGGAGTAATTATCTAACTAGACATTCATCACCTGTCTAGCTCCACAGGTTCGCAGAAAGTTTGAAACTATAACTTAAGAAATTAGTGAAGTTTTGTATAGATAAACCCAGGCAATATTTTCTCTTCTGTCCTGGTACCTATAATAAATTGTGGATTCCCTCTAGTAACCTAGGCTAATGGTTTTATGACCTCTTGGAATGTGCTCTGGGCAGGAGAAGGTCCAGTTACTATCTCTCTTGGGGCAATTAACTGATAACACTCAGGAGACTGGCAGAGTTCTCATTGCAGTTCGACTATGCCTAAGGGACTTAATAGCAGTCCCGATATAAAAGAACTTAATAATCACTGATATAATTTTAGGAATTCTTATAAGATCATCATTAAGACTTAAGAAGTCATCTATTTGTCTATATAGTATCACTACAAGACAGTACATCTTCGTGGATCTGCAGAGATCTGCTACAAAGTCGTGTGCTATTGTTTAGTGATTGTTACATATGTTTAATAATAATAATAATGGGAAAAGCATATTATTAGCAGGAATCTTTCCTAAAATCACATCCACCACAGCCTTGCTAATGGGGCACACTCGTCGCAGATTATATAATAATCCGAGGCAAGCATTTCAGGATGATCATCTGCTCATTATTAGCTTGTCCCATTATGGCTCCCGACAATAATTGCCCTCCTTATATTGGTGCTTTCCTGTTATTATTCTTTGTAGTGCTGGGTTTGTGGAAAGATATTGTGTAAATTTGTTTTGTCATGGAATATCTTGGTTTCTCCATCTATAATAATTGAGAGTTTTGCTGGGTATAATATCCTGGGCTGGTATTTATGTTCTCTTATGACATCCATCCAGCATGTCATACAGACATACATACAGCTTTTATAGTCTCCGGTGACATACAGCTTTTATAGTCTCTGGTGAGAAGTCTGGTGTAATTCTGATAGGTCTGCCTTTATATGTTACTTGGCCTTTTTACCTTACTGCTTTTAAAATTCTTTCTTTGTTTTGTGCATTTTGCGTTTTGATTATTATGTGATGGGAGGTATTTCTTTTCTGGTCTAGTCTATTTGGTGTTCTGTAGGCTTCTTGGATGATTATGGGCATCTCATTCTTTAGGTTGGGGAAGTTTTCTTCTATAATTTTGTTGAAGATATTTATTAGCCCTTTAAGATGGGAACCCTCACTTTCTTCTATACCTATTTCCTTAAGTTCTGTCTTCTCATTGTGTCCTGAATTTCCTGGATGATTTGTGTCAAGAACTTTTTGCATTTTGTGTTTTCTTTGACAGTTGTGTTAATATTTTCTATGGTATCTTCTGCACCTGAGATTTTCTCTTCTATCTCTTGTATTTTGTTGGTGATGCTTGCATCTATGACTCCTGATTTCTTTCCCAGCTTTTCTATATCCCTGGTAGTCTCCCTTTGTGATTTCTTAATTGTCTCTACTTCCATTTTTATGTGCTGGATGTTTTTGTTCAATTCCTTCACCTGTTTAGTTGTATTCTCTTGTAATTCTTTAAGGGATTTTTGTGTTTCCTCTTTAAGGGCTTTCACCTGTCTATCTGTGTTCTCCTCAATTTCTTTGAGGGTGTTATTTATGTCCTTCTTAAAGTTCTCTATCATCATCATTAGAAGTGATTTTAGATCTGACTCTTGCTTTCCTGGTGATATGGGTAATTCAGGACTTTCTAATGTGGGAGAACTAGGTTCTGATGAAGTCGCGTACTCTGGGTTGGTGGTGCTTGTATTCTTGTGCTTGCCTTTCCCCATCTGGATCTCCTCGATGCTTTCTGAGCTGTCTCTGACTGGAGCCTTATCTTTCCTATTATCTTGGTTGTGTCAGAACTGTTTGGGATGAGTGTTGCTGCTGGGATTAGAGCAGAGGTCCAAGGTCTGCTCAGTGTTCAGGTGGAAACAGGAAGGAACCAGTGCTCTGGGCCAGGAGTGAATTCCTGGGTTCCTGTGGGTCTTGGTTACTCCCTGTTTGGGTAGAGTACTGCTGTCTCCTGACCTAAGATAAAGCTCAGGTTAGAATTCCTGAGAGCCCTGCCACCTCTGGGTTTTCTGAGGTTGGGTACAGAGCTGCCTCCTGGGATCTGCTCTATGCTCATGCCCAGACAGGAAGGAAATGGTATGCCCACCCAGGAGTGAATTCCTGGGTCTCAGTCGGTCCCAGTTACTTTCTATTTGTTGTGAGTGTTGCTTTATTGCCCAGCTTAGAGCTCTTGAGAGCCTGCTTCCTCTGGCTTCTGTGAGATTGGGTGCAGAGCTATCTCCCACAATCTGCTGGGCACTCAGGCCCAGACCGGAAGGTACCAGTGCTCCTGGCCAGGAGTGAATTCGTGGGTCCCTGTGTGCCCCGGTTACTCCCTGTTTGGGAAGAGTGTTGCTGATTCCTTACCTGAGATACTGCCTTGGTTAGAGCTCCTGGTAGCCCTTATTCATCTGGGTTTTGTGAAGTTGGGTGCAGAGCTGCTCCTGGTGGTCCGCTCAGTCAGAAATGTCCTTTATACTGTCCAACATAAAACTTCCTCCCCACTATCCACCACAGGGACATCCTCCCCACTGAACACCACAGGGACCTTCTCCCATCTGTCTAAAAAAGGGAAATACTCCCGACTGTCCACCACAGAGACATCCTCCTGTGTAACACAGAGATGTCCTCCCCACTGTCCACCACCGAAATTTCCTCCCCACTGTCTACCACATGGAAGTTCTCCCCACTATCCACCTTAGAAACATCTTCTCCACTGTCCACCACAGAGATGTGTGCCCCACTGTCCACCAGAAAACCACACATACATCCTCCTCACTGTACACCACAGAGATGTCATCACTGCTGTCCACTATGAGGACATCCTTTTGACTGTCCACCACAGAAATATGATCCATACTGTCCACCAGAGGGGAATCCTCTCCACTGTCCACAACAGGGACGTCCTCCTCAATGTCCACTACAGGGAAGTCCTCCTCACTGTAGACAACAAAGATGTCCTAAGCACTGTACACCACAGGGATGTCCTCCTTATTATCCACCACAGGGACAACCTCCTGTGAACCACAGGAATGTCCTCCCCATTGTACACCACAAGAACTTTGTCTTCACTGTCCACCACACTGAAATCCACCCCACTGTCCACCACAGTGTTTTTCTCCTTACTGTCCACCAGAGGGAAGTCCTCCCCACTGTCCACCACAAAGACATTCTTCCGAGTGTCCACAACAGGGATTTCCTTTTCACTGTTTACCAGAGAGAAGTCCTCTACACTGTTTACCTAATGTAGACCCAACTCACTGTCCACCACAGGAATTTCCTCCCCACTGCCCACCACAGGGACATCCTCCCCACTGTCCACCACAGGGATAAACTCCTGTTCCCCACAGCAATGTCCACCCACTGTCCCCAATAAATATCTTTTCCACTGTCAACAAAAGGATGTCTTCTTCACTTTCCAGCACCAATATATCCTCTCCACTGTACACCACAGAAACGTCTCCCCGCTGTCCATCAAAAATGTTTTTCCACTTTCCATCACAGTGGCATCCTCCCATTGACCACCACAGAAAGTCCACTCCACTGTCCATCAAAGAAACGTCCTTCCCACTGTACACCACAGAGAAGTGCTCCCCACTGTCCACCACAGTGTCATCCTCATGTGAACCACAGGGATGTCCTCCCCTTTGTCCACCACAGGAACATCCTCACTACTGTCTAACACAGAGACGTCATCCTCACTGTCCACAACAAGGAAGTCCTCCCCACTGTTCACTTCTGGGACGTCCTTCTTACTGTCCACCACAGGGACTTCCTCTCCAGTGTCCAACAGAGGGACATCCTCCCCACTGTCCACCAAGGTTACATCCTTCATAATGTCCACCACAGTTATGTCTTTCTCACTGCCCACCACAGGGATGTCCTCCCCACTGTCCACCACAGGGACATCCTCTTGTGCACCACAAGGATTTTCTCCCCAATTTCCACCACAGAGATATCCCTTTCACTGTCTACCACAGTTATGTCCTCCCCACTGTCCACCAGAGTGACATCCTACTCACTGTCCAATATAGTCCCATCCTCCTCAATGTCCACCACAGGGATATCCTTCCCATTTACTATCACAGGGACATTCTACTTACTGTCCACTACAGGCATGTCCTCCTGTGGATCACAAAGACCCCCTGTCCACCACAGAAATGTTCTCCCCAATGTTCACTACAGTCCAGTTTAGAGATGTCCTCCCCATTGTCCACCACAATAACATCCTCTGCACTGTCCACCAAAGTGATGTCTTTCTCATTGTCCACCACAGAGATGTCCTACCTACTGTCCACTATGAGGACTTCCTTCCCTCTGTCCAACACAGGGATATTTTTCTGACAGTCCACCACAGGGACATATTCCCACTGTCCACCTCAGGGACATATTCCCACTGTCCACCACAGAAATGTTCTTTCCACTGTCTACCACAAAGACGTCCTCACCACTGTCGACCACAAAGACGTCTTCCTGTGTACCACAGAGACGTCCTCCCCACTTTACTCCACAAAGGTGTCCTTTCGATTTACCACCACAGGGACATCCTCCACACTCTTCACCACAGGTATGTCCTCTTCACTGTCCAGCACAGGAAGGTCCTTCACACTTTAACCCGCAGGGACATCCTCCACACGGTCTACCACAGGGATGTCTTCCTTACTGACCACCACAAGGACATCCTCCACACTGTCCAAGGCAGAGATATCCTTGCTAGTGTTCACCACAGGGACATCCTTTTCACTGTGAACCGCAGGGACATCCTCCCCACTGTCCAACACAGTGTCATCCTCCTGTGCACCACAGGAACATCCTATCCAATGTCCACCACATGGACATCCTGCTTATTGTCTACCACAGGGACGTCCTCCCAACTGTCCACCAAAGGTATTTTATTCCCACCATCCAACAAAGAGAAGTTCACCCCATTGTTTTCCACAAAGATATCCTCCTCACTGTATACAACAGGGAAGTCCTTAGCACTGTCCACCACAGAAATGTCCTCCCCATTGTCTACCACAGTGATGTCCTTCTCACTGTTCACAACAAGGAAGCTCTTTCCACTGTCCACTACTGGGATGTCCTCCTTAATGTCCCCCACAGGGACTTCCTCCCCAGTGTCCACCAGAGAAACCTCCACCCCACTGTCCACCACAGCTACGTCTTCCCCAATGTCCACCACAGGGACATCCTCCCCAATGTCCACTGCAGGGACGTCCTCCCCACTATCTACAACAGAGACTTCCTCCACACTGTATATCACAGAGAAATCCTCCTTATTGTCCACTACAGGGACATCCTCCTGTGTACCACAGGAATGTTCTTCCAACTATCCACCACAAGGACATCCTCCCCAATGTACACACCACTGAAATCCTCCCCAATGTTCAACACAGGGACATCATTCTTACTGTCCACCTAAGGGATTTCCTCCTCATTGTCCACCAGAAGGAAGTCCTCCCCACTTGCCATCACAGGGATGTCTTCCTCACTATCCACCAAAGAAAAGTCCTCCAAACTGTTTATGTAAAAGATACCTACCTCACTTTCCTCTACAGGGATATCCTCCCCACTGTTTACAACTGGGACATCCTCCACACTATCCACCACAGGGATCCCCTCCAACCTGTCCACCACAGTGGTGTCCTCACCACTGCCAACCACAGGGATTTCATCCTCACTGTATAGAATAGGGAATTCCTTCCCACCATCCAACACAGGGATGTCCTCCCAACTGTACAGCATAGAGACATTCTCTTTATTGTCCTCCAAAGTGACAACTGTCTGTGTAACACAGGAAATTCCTCCCCACTGTCCACCACAATGTTGTCCACTTCAGTGTCCACCCCACTGAAATACACCCATTGTCCACCAAAGGGATGTCCTCCCCACTGTCCACCACAATGATGTCCTTCTTTTTATTCACCAAATTGACATCCTCTTCCCTGCCTGCCCACTGAAATCCTTTCCACTGTACACCACAGAAACATCCTCCCCACTGTCCACAACAGTGATTTCCTCTTCACTGTTTAACAGAGTGATGTCCTTCAAACTGTCCACCAAAGGGACAACCTCCTCACTGTCCACCAGAAGGAAGTCCTACACACTGTCTACCTAAGGGACACCCACATTACTGTCCAACACAGGGATGTCCTCCTAACTGTCGACCACAGGGATGTCCTTTCCACTGTCCACCACAAGGATGTCCTCTTCATGGCAACAACATGGAAGTCCTTCCCACTGTCCACCACAGGGACATCCTCTTTACTTCCCAGCACAGGGACGTTCTCCTCACTGTCCTGAACACGGAAGTCCTCCCCACTATCCACTCAGGAATGTCCTCCTTACTGTCCACCACAAAGACATCTTCTCCAGTGTCCACCACAGGGATATCCTCCCCACTGTCTACCACAGGTGTTGAGAACCGCACTAGTCCCTGTTCGGGCAGCCAAAAATGTCACGGCCTGAGCAAAGTGTTGAGGCCCAGGCTGCCCCGAGTTTGGCAGCCACTGTATTCCCGCCCAAGCTGCTGCTCAGGTCTGCAGGTCAGGGTTCAGCAAGAGAGAGAGAGTAAGGCTGGACTCGAAGAATGCAGACCAAATAGAGTGTAATTCAATCCCATTTATTCTTCAGTCTAATTCCTAAGTCTTGAATTCCTAGTGCCTGGTCCCTGGCTCCTAATCCCTTTAAATTCCAAGTTACTTATTCCAAGTTCTCTTCCAAGTGCCTGCTACCTGTCTTCTCGCTGCTGTGTCTCCCTAATGTCTGATGTGTCTACTGTCTGCCTCTGACTTTTATATATCTTACTTCTAAGCCATGCCTCTAAGTTACACCTTTAATCATGCCCTTACTTCTTGTCTCTAACTCTGATCTCTATACTTCTAAGTAATACTCTTAAGTTACACACCTTTAATCTCACACACCTTTAATCTCACGCACCTTTAATCTCAAGGTATCTAAACCAAGATTATCGGAGTGTGCTCAGCTGTTGTAGGCTATTGTAATCCAAATCACATGTCAGGGTATATGGCTCAAGATGGCTGCAAAGCTGATAGCCGCTTTCTGCTAAAAGTCGGCCCCCAACACACAGGTACATCCTCCTCACTGTCTACCACATGGATGTCCTTCTCACTGTCCTCAACAAAAATGTCCTTTGCACTGTCCACCACAGGGACGTCCTCCTTTTTGTCCACCACAGGGATATCTTCCTGTGCACCACAGGAAAGTTCTCCCCACTATCCACCACAAGGATGTCCTCCCCATTGTCCACCCCACTGAAATCCTCCCAACTGTCCACCACAGGAATGTCCTTCTCACTGTCCACAACAATGATTTCCTCCTCACTGTCCATCAGAGGGAAGTCCTCCCCACTGTCCACCACGAGGACATCCTTCTCACTGTCCAACAGAAAGATGTCTTCCACCCTGTTTACAAAAGAGACACCCACCTCAATGTCCACCACAGGGATATCCTCCCCACTGTTTACCACAGGGATTTCATCTCCACTGTACAGCACAGGGACCTTCTCATGTACCCCACAGCAATGTCCTTCCCACTGTCCCCCACAGGGACGTCCTATCCGCTCTTCACCACAAGGATGACCTCCCCACTGTCCACCACAGTAAATTCCTCTCCACTGTCCACCATAGGTACCTCCTTTCCACTGTCCACCACAGGGACATCCTTCCCACTGTTCACCACAGAAATGTCCTTCTCACTATCCACTAGAGGGAAGCCCTCCACACTGTTTACCTAAGGGATCCCTACCTGACTGTCCACCACAGTGATATCCTCCCTATTGTTTACCACAGGGATATCCTCCCCACAGTCTACCAAAGACCTCCTCCCCACTGTCCACCACAGGAATGTGTTGGGGTCCACACTAGCCCTATGTTGGGGCGGTCAAAATAATGTTGGGGTCCACAATAGCCTCATGTTGGGGCAGCCAAAAACGTCACAGCCCAGGCAAAATGTTGAGGCCCGGGCCAACCCATGTTTGGGCGGCCACTGTATCCCGGCCCAAGCTGCCACTCCGGTCCGCGGGTCAGGGTTCAGCAAGAGCGAGGGTGAGGGCAGACTCAAAGAATGAAGACCAGACAGGGTGTGATTCAATCCCGTTTATTCTTCAGTCTCTCTTCCTCTAAGTGTCTCCTTCTCTGTCTCCTCTGTCTGCTGTGTCTGATTCTCTCTAAAGCCAAGTGTCTTCTACCTAATGTCTGATGTGTCTGATTCTCTGATCTCAGTCTTTTATATGTCTTACTTCTAAGCCACAACTCTAAATTACACCTTTAATCATGCCCTTATGTCTTGTCTCTAAATCTGATCTCTACACTTCTAAGTCATACTCTTAAGTCACACACCTTTAATCTCATGCACCTTTAATCTCAAGGTATCTAAACCAAGATTATCGGAGTGTGCTCAGCTGTTGTAGGCTATTGTAATCCAAATCACATGTCAGGGTATATGGCTCAAGATGGCTGCAAAGCTGATAGCCGCTTTCTGCTAAAAGTCGGCCCCCAACAGGGATGTCCTCTGCACTGTATGCAACCAGGAAGTTCTCCCTACTGTCTAACACATGCATGTCCTCCCCATTGTCCACAAAAGGGATGTCCTCCTCACTGTCCACAACAGTAAAGTCCTCCCAACTCTCCACCTCTGGGATGTCCTACTTACTGTCCACCTGTGTACCACAAGGATGTTCTTACCACTGTCTGCCACAGGGACATCTGTCCCACTGTTCACCACAGGGACATCCTCCTCACTGTGCACCACAGGACATTCTCCTGCTCACAATAGTGGTGTCCTCTCCACTGTCCACCACAGAGATCTCCTCCTCACTCTCCACAACAGGGACATTCTTCACACCGTCTGCAACAGGGGCATCCTCTTATGCCCCACAGGAACATCCTCTTCACTGTCTACAAAAAATATCCTCCCCACTCTCCACTACATTGAAATGGTCCTCACAGTCTACCACAGGCACTTCTTTTTCAATGTGCACCACAGGAATGTCTTCCCAACTGTTTTCCTCAGGGACATCCTCCCCACTGTCCACCAAAGGGACAGCCTACCCACTATCCACAAAAGGTATATCCTTCCCACTGTCCACCACAAGGACATACTCCCCATTGTCCACCACGAAAACATGCTCCCCACTCTCCACCACATGTATGTACTCCTCACTGTTAACCACAGTAAAAGTCCTCCCCACTGTCCACCACAATGTCTTCCTACCCACTGTCAAAAACAAGGGTGTCCTCCCCACTGTCCAGCACTGATACATCCTCCCCAATGTCCACCACACCCCCACAGAAATGTCCTCCCCACTCCAAAGAGACATCCTCCCCATTGTCCTTCACAGTGACATCCTCCCCATGGACCACCATAGAAATGTCTTCTCCACTGTCCACCACAGAAACGTCCTCTTGACTGTACACCACAGGGAGGTCTTCCCCACTGCCCACCAAAAGGACATCATCCCCACTGTCCACCACAGTGATTTCCACCTCCCCACTGTCAAAATCTGGGATGTCCTTCTTAATGATCACCACAGGGATGTACTTCTTAGTGTCCACAGAGATGTCCTCTGGACTGTCCACATCAGGAACATTCTCCACACTAACCACTATTGATAGATCCTTCCCACAACCCACCACAACAATGTACTTCCCATTGTTTACCACAGTAAATTCATTTCCACTGTCAAACACAGGAACTATCTCTCCACTGTTCACAACAGGGACATCCTTCCCAATGTCCACCAAATAAACGATCTCCCCATTGTCCACCACACTGTCCACTGAAGGGGCATCCTCCCCAAAGACCACCACACTGATATCCTTCCCACTGTCCAATACAGGGATGTTCTCCCCACTGTCCACCACAGCGTCATTCCCCTGTACACCACAAGCACATCTTCCCCACTGTCCACCACAGTAAATTTTTTTTCTACTGTCCACCACAGGGACTTCCTCTCCACGGTCCACAACAGGGACATTCTTCCCAATGTCCGCCACAGAAATGATATCCCCACTGTCCACCACAGGGACATCCTCCTCACCATACACCAAAGGGGCATCCTCCCCACTGACCACCACACTGTTATCTTCCCAAATTTCCATTACATAGACATCCTCCCCACTGTCCACCACAGAGATGTCCTTTCCACTGTCCACCACAGGGATGTCCTCCTCACTGCCCACTACAGGGACATCCTCCTAACTGTCCACCACAGGCCCATCCTTCCTACTGTCCACCACAGAAATATCCTCCCTATGGTCATCCACAGGGACGTCATTCTCTCATTCCATCACAGGGATGTCCTCCCCACTGTCAACAACAGAGATTTCCTTTCCACTGTCCACCACAGGGACATTCATTCCACTGTCCACCACAGGGATGTCCTCCCCACTGTCCACCATAGGGACATCCTTCCCACTGTTCTCCACAGGGACGTTTTCCATGCTGTCCAGCAGAGGGATATTCTTTCCACTGTCCACCACAGAACATCCTCCTGTGTACCACAGAGATATCCACCCCACAGTCAACCCCAGAAACCTCCTCCTCACTGTCCACCACTGGGACCTCCTTCCTACAGTCCACCTTAGAGACGTCCTCCACACTGTCCTTCAAAGTTACTTCCTTCCCACTGTCCACCACAGGTATGCCCTCCTGTGCACCACTAGGACCTTGTATTCACTGTCCAACACAGAGACGTCCTCCCCACTGTACACCACAGGGAAGTCTTTCCACTGTCCACCACAGGGACATTCATTCCACTGTCCACCACAGGGATGTCCTCCCCACTGTCCACCATAGGGACATCCTTCCCACTGTTCTCCACAGGGACGTTTTCCATGCTGTCCAGCAGAGGGATATTCTTTCCACTGTCCACCACAGAACATCCTCCTGTGTACCACAGAGATATCCACCCCACAGTCAACCCCAGAAACCTCCTCCTCACTGTCCACCACTGGGACCTCCTTCCTACAGTCCACCTTAGAGACGTCCTCCACACTGTCCTTCAAAGTTACTTCCTTCCCACTGTCCACCACAGGTATGCCCTCCTGTGCACCACTAGGACCTTGTATTCACTGTCCAACACAGAGACGTCCTCCCCACTGTACACCACAGGGAAGTCTTTCCACTGTCCAACACAGGTACATCCTCCAGACTGTTTACCACAGGGACATCCATTTGTGTACTACAGGGATGTCCTCTACACTGTCCACCACAGGTAAGTCCTCTCCACTGTCCACCATATGAACATCCTCTCCATGGTCCACGACGCAGATGTCCTCCACACAGTCCACAACAGGGATGTCCTCCCGACTTTCCAAAACAGAGAAATCCTCCCCACTGTCCACCACAGTGATATACTTCCCACTGTCTGCCACTGGGATGTCCTTTCCACTGTCTACCACAGGGATGTCTTCCCCAATGTCCACTAAAAGGACATCCTCCCCACAGTCCACCACAAAGACCTTCTCCCCACTGTCCACCACAGGGAACTCTTCCTGTGTAAAACAGGGATGTCCTTCCCACTGTCCAGCACAGGGGTGTCCTCTCCACAGTCCACCACAGTGACCTCCTCCACACTGTCCACAACAGGGACATCCTCCCCACTGTCCACCATAGAAATGTCCTCTCCACTGTCCACAACAGCGGCATCTTCCCCACTGATCACCACAAGGAAATCCCCCTCACTGTCCAAGAGAAAAATATTGTCCCAACTGTTCCACAGAGGGACATCCTCCACACTGTCCACAACAGGGACATCCTCCCCACTGTCCACCACAGAAATGTCCTCCCCACTGTCCACAACAGGGGCATCCTCCCCACTGATCACCACAAGGAAGTCCTCCTCACTGTCCAAGACAAAGATGTTGTCCCAACTGTTCCACAGAGAGACATCCTCCCCACTGTCCCCAACAGTGTCATCCTTCTGTGCACCAGAGGGATGTCCTCCCCACTGTCCAACACAGTGCCATCCTTCTTTGCTCCACAGGGATGTCCTCCCCACATTCCACCACAGGAACAATCTCCCCACTGTCCACCACAGATATGTCCTCCTCACTGTCCACCACAAAGGTGTCCTCTCCACTGTCCACCACAAGGGCACCCTCCCCAGTGTCCACCAGAGGAATATCCTCCCCACTGTCCACCACAGTGAAATCCTCTCAACTGTCAACCACAGGGACATAGTCTTCACTGTCCACAAGAGGGATGTCCTCCCCACTGTCCACCATAAGGACATACTCCCTACTGTCCACATCAAAAACATCCTCCCCACTGTACACCGTATGTCCTCCTTACTCTCAACCATAAGGTCCACCAAACTGTCCACCAAAGGGCCATCCTCTCCACTGACTTCCACAGGGATATCCTCAGCACTGTCCACCAGAGAAACATCCTCTCCACTGTCCACATCAGGGGCATCCTCCCCATTGACCACCACAAAGAAATCCTCCTCACTGTCCAAGACAAAGATGTCCTCCCAACTGTTCAACACAGGGACATCCTTCCCACTGTTCACCACACGGATATCCTGCCCACTGTCCAACACAATGTTGTCCTCCTGTGCACCACAGTGATGTCCTTCCACTGTCCACCACAAGGACAATCTGCCCACTGTCCACACAGGGAGATCCTCCTCACTGTACACCACAGTGAAATACTCCAGAGTGTCCACCACAGGGACATCCTTCCACTGTCCACCATAGGGAAGTACTCCCCACTGTCCACCCCAAATATATCCTCTCCAATGTCCACCATATGTATGTTCCCCTCACTGTAAATCACAAGGATTTCCTACCCACTGTCCACCAAAGGGGCATCCTCTCCACTGACCTCCACAGAGATATCGTCACCACTGTCCACCACAGGTACATCCTCTCCACTGTCCACCACTGGGAGTTTCTCCCCACTGTCCTCCACAGCGAAGTCCTACTGTGCACAACAAAGATATGCTCCCCACTGTCCACCACAGAGAAGTTTTTTCACACTCCACCACCTTGGACGTTTTCCTCACTGTCCGCCACAGATATGTCCTCATCACTGTCCACCAAAGAAACTTCCTCCCCACTGTCCATCACAGGAACATCCTCCCCACTGTCCAATATAGGGATGTCCTTCCCACTGTTCCAAACAGAGATGTCCTCACCACTGTCCACCACAGGGATGTATTCCCACTTTCTGCTACAAGGACATCCTCCCCACTGTCCACCACTGGTATCTTCTTTCCACTATCCACCACAGAATCATTCTACCCAATGTCCACCACAGGGATAGCCTCCCCACCGTCCACCACAGGGACGTCCTCCTGTGTACAACAGGGATGTCCTTACCATTGTCCATCACAGGGGTTTTCTCCACACTGTCTATCATAGTGTCTTGCTACCTTCTGTCCACCACATGGACATCCTTGCCACTGAGCACCACAAGGATATCCTACTGTGCATCACAGGACAGCCTTACCCTGTCTACCACAAAGATGTCCTCCTCACTGTCCAAGACAAAGATGTCCTCCCAACTGTATAACACAGTGACATCCTTGAAACTGTCCACAACAGGGACATCCTCCCCACTGTCAAACACAGGGACAGTCTCCCAACTGTCCACCATAGGGAAGTCCATCTCACTGTCTACCACTGAGATGTCCTCTCTAATGTCCTCCACAGTGTCATCCTCCACACTGTCCACCAGATGAACATCCCCCCATGTCCACAACACTGAAATCCTTCCCAATCTCCACCACAGGGACGTCCTCCCCAATGTCCTCTAAAGGTATGTCCCCTTCACTGTCCACCACAGGGATGTCCTACACACTGTCCACCATAGGGACATACTCCACCACTATCCACCCCAAAACATCCTCCCTACTGTCCACCATATGTATGTCCTCCTCACTGTCAACCACAAGGATATCCTACCCACTGTCCATTAAAGGCAGGTCCTCTCCACTAACCTTCAAAGGGATATCCTCTTCACTGTCCACCACAGGGATATCCTCCCGACTGTCTACCTCAGGGATCTCCTAATCCCTCCCACCACAGGGATGTCCTCCCTCTGTCCATCTCAGGGACATTCTCCCCACTGTCCACCACAGGGACATCCTTCTGTGTACCACAGAGACATCCACCCCACTGTCCACCACAGAAACTTTTTCCCCACTTTCCATCACAGGAAAGTTTTTCCTACTGTCCATTTTAGTGACATGCTCTCCATTGTCCACCACAGGTACATCCTCTCCACAGTTGACCACAGGTACATCCTCCTCACTGTCCACAACATTGATGTCCTCACAACTGTCCAGAACAGGGAAGTCCTTCTGTGGAACACAAGGACATCTTTTTCTCTGTCCACCACAGAGATGTCCTCCCCACACTCCATCATGAGGATGTCTTTTCCACAGTCCACCACAGGGGAATCCTCCTCACTGTCCAACAGAGGGACGTACTCGCCATTATCCAAAACAGAAACATCCTTACCACTGTCCACCACATAGACATACTTCCCACTGTCTGACACAGGGACGTCTTTCCACTGTCCACCACAGCTATGTTCTTCCCACTATTTACCACAGGGACATCCTCCCCACTGTCCACCACAGGTATATCCTCCCCACTGTCCACCAAAGTGAAATCCTCCCTACTGTCCACCTTAGGGATGTCCTCCTCACTGTCCATGACAGGTACCTCCTCCTCACTGTTGACCACAGGTATGTCCTCCTCACTTTCCCCCCAGATAAAAGTCCTCACAACTCTCCACCATGGGGAAGTCCTTTCCTATGTCCACCCCTGGAACATCCTCCCAACGGTCCACCACAGAGACATACTCCCCACTGTCCTCCACAGTTATGTCCTCCCTAATGTCTACCACAGGGATATCCTCCTTACTGTACACCACAGGGATGTCCTCCGTACTACCCAAAGAAACATCCTCCTTATTGTCCACCACAGTTTCTTCCTCCTGTGCACCACAGGAACATCCTCTCCATTGTCCACCACAAGGGGGTTTTTCCCACTGTCAACCCCACTGAAATCCTCCCCACTGCCAACACAAGGACATCATTTCCACTGTCCACCCCAGGGATTTCCTTTTCACTGTCCACCACAAGGATGTCCTTCTCAATGTCCACAAGAGGGAACACCTCTCTACTATCCAACACAGGGACGTCTTCTTCACTGTCAACCACAAGGATGTCATCCTCACTGTCTTCAACATGGAAGTCCTCTCCATTCTCCACACAGGGACATCCACCTTACTCTTCACCACAGAGACATCCTCCCCAGTGTCCACCAGAAAGATATCCACCATGGTGTACACCACAGGGACATCATACCCACTGTCCACCACAGAAAAATCCTACCCACTGTTCGCCACAAGGACATCCTTCACAATGTCCACCACAGGTATGTCCTCCCCACTGTCCAGCACAGAGATGTCCTCCACACTGTAAATTACAGGGACATCCTTTACACTGTCCACCACAGAAATGTAATCCTGTGTACCACAGATTTGTCCTCCCCACTGTCAACCACAGGTTTGTCCTCCCCACTGACCACCACAAGGATGTCCTCCACACTGTCCAAGACAGAGATGTTGTTCCCACCGTTCACCACATGTACATCCTACCCACTGTCCACCACAGGGATGTACTCCTCACTGTCCACCACAGTATCATCCTCTGTGCACCACAGGGACTTCCTCCTCACTGTCTACCACAGTGACATCCTCCCCACTGTCCACAACAGAGACGTCCTCACCAATATCCACCACAGAAACATCCTTCCCACTGTCCACAAAAGGGATGTCCTCCCCACTGTCCAACACAGGTACATTCCTCCCATCATTTAACACAGAGATGTCCAACCACCATCCACCACAGGGATTTTTCCCACTGTCAACCAAAGGGACATAGTTTTTATTGTCCACCACAGGGACATCCACCCCACTGTGCACCACAGTAACATCCTCATGTGCACAACAGGGAACTCGTCACCATTATCCAACACAGAGATGTCCTTCACACTCCACCACAAGGACATCTTTCACACTGTCCTCCACAGGGTCATCATCGTTTGCACCATAGGAACATACTCTCCACTTTCCCCAAGGAGGTGCTTTACACTGTCCACTACAGTGAAATCCTACCAATGTCCAACACAGAAATGTCCTCCCCACAGTCCACCACAGGGGCATCCTCCCACCTGACCACAACAAGGAAGTCCTCCTTACTGTCCAAGACAAAGATGCCTTCCCAACTGTTCAAAACAGAGACATCTTCCCCATTGTTCACCACATGGAATGTCCCCCCCACTATCCAACACAGTGTCACCCTTCTGTGCACCACCGGGACATCCTACCTACTGTGCACCACAGGGATAACCTCTGCACTTTCCACCAGAGGGATTTACTCCTCACTGTCCAACACAGAGATGTCCTCTCCACTGTCCACCACAGGGGCATCCTTTCCAGTGTCCACCAGATGAACATCCTCCGTACTTTCAACAACAGTGAAATCCTTCCCACTGTCAACCACAGGGACGTCCTCCCCACTGTCCACCACAGGGATGTCCTCCCTATTGTTTACAACAGAGATGTCCTCACCAATGTCCACCACTGGGACATCCTTCCCCAGGTCCACAACAGGCATGTCCTCCCCACTGTCCACTACAGTTACGTTCTTCCCACAATCCAACACACAGACGTCCACCCCATTGTCCACCACAGGGATGGTTTCCCCAATATCAACCACAGGGACATCCTCTCCACTGTGTACCACAGTGACATCCTTGTGTGCACAACATGGACATCCTCACCACTGTCCAACACAGAGATGTCCTCCACACTCTCCACCACAGAGACATCATTCCCACTGTCCACCACTGGGTCATCCTCCTTTGCACCATAGGAACATCCTCTCTACTTTCCACAAGGATGTCCTTCCCACTCTCCACTACAGTGAAATCCTCCCAATGTCCAACACAGAGAGTTTCTTTCCACTGTTCTTCACAGGGACAGCCACCCAACTGTTTACCTCAGGGATGTACTCTCCACTGTCCACCACAAGGACATTCTCCCCAGTGTCTACCACATGGATATCATATATAGTGTCCACCACAGGAATGTCCTTTCCACTGTCCACCAAATGGACAATGCATGGCTGGCTAATACAGTGTTTATACTAAAATGAAAAGAACACATCTTAACTGAAACTGCACAAGTAACGTGCATTTTGTGTTTTTAGCTTTCTAATTGTTGTCTTTAACTCAGTACACATGCTTTTCTCCTTGAGTATTTTTACAGATGGGAACTGCCTTACATTGTACCATGCATTTTAGCTACAATAAAGGTACTTATTTGTACATAGTATACATAACAAAGAACAATTCATGGCCGGCTAATACACTCTTTATAACAAAATCAGAAGAAAACGTCTTAACTCAAACTGCACAAGTATCTTACATTTAATGTTTTTCGCTCTCTATTAGTTGTCTTTAACTCACGTAGTACACATGCTTTTCTCCTTAAGTATTTATACAGGGATTTCCTCCTCACTTTCCACCACAGAAACATTTATTAAACAGTCCACCACAAAGACGTCCTCGCCACAGTCCACCACAAAGATGTCCTCCTGTGTACAACAGAGATGTCCTCCCCAATTTTCTCCACAGAGGTGTCCTCCCTATTGACCACCACAGGGATGTCCTCCACTCTGTCAACCAAAGACATATCAACCCCACTGTCCACCACAGTGACATCTTCCCCACTCTCCACTACGAGGACTTAATACTGTGCATCACAATGACGTTCTCCCCACTGTTTACCACAGAAAAATCCTCCCCACTGTCCACCACAGGGATATCCTTCACACTCTCCACCACAGTTATGTCCTCCCCTCTGTCCAGCACAGAGATATTCTCCAAACTGTAAACCACAGAGACCTATTCCAAACTGTCCACCACAGGGATGTACTCCTGTGTACCACAAGGATGTACTTCCCACAGTCCACCACAGGGGTGTCCTACACACAGACCACCACAAGGACATTCTCCACACTGTCCAAGACAGAGATGACCTCCCTACTGTTCAATAAAGGGAAATCCTCTTCACTGTCAACTGCAAGGATATCTTCCTCACTGTCCACTACAGTTTTGTCCTCCTGTGAAGCAAAGGAAGTCCTCCTTACTGTCCACCACATGGATGTCTTCCCCACTGCCCACAATAGGTACACATTCGCCAATGTCCACCACAGGGACATCCTTCCCACTGTCCACCACAGGCATGTCCTCCTCACTGTACTTTTTTCTTACCCTCCAACACAGAGATGTCCACCCCACTGTCCACCACAGAGGTGTTTTCCCACTGTCCACCACAGGGACTTCCTCCTGTATACCACAGAGATTTCCTTAACATTTTCTAACACAGGGTGTCCTCCCCACAGTCCACCACAGGGACGTCCTTCCCCCTGTCCACCACAGGGAAATCCTCCAAACTGTGCACAACAGAGGCATCCTCCTGTGGAAAACAGGGATGTCCTCCACACTGTCCACCACAAAGATATCCTTTCCACTGTCCACCACAAGGACATCATCCCCACTGTCCAACACAGGGACATCATACCTACTTTCCACCACAGGGACATCCTCCTCACTTTCCTCAAAGACATGACCACCACAGAAAAGTCCTCTTACTGTCCACCACAGCAACTTCCTACTGTGCACCAAAAATATCCTCCCCACTGCCCACCAAAAGGATGTACCCCCAACTGACCACCACAGTGAAATCCTCCCTAAAGTCCACCACATGGCTGTGCTCCCCACTGTCCACCACAGGAATATCCTTCCCACTGTCCACAACAGGGTTGTCCTCCCCACTGTGCACCACATGTATGTTCTTCCCATTGTCTAACACAGAGACGTTCACCCCACTTTCCATCACAGCTATTTTTTCCCACTGTCAACCACAGGAACGTCTTTCTGTGTACCACAAAGACATCCTTACCACTATCCACCATAAGGGTGTCCTCCCCACTGTCGACCAGAGGGACAATCATCCATTGTCCACCACAGAGACTTTCTCCCCACTGTGCACCAAAGAGACATCCTTCTGTGCAAGACAGGAATATCTTCACCACTGTCTACCACAGAGATATCCTCCTCACTGTTCACCACAGGGACATCGTTGCCACTGTCCACCACAGGGACGTCCTCCTAACTGTCCACCACATGGATGTCCTCCCCATTGTACACCTTATGGACATACTCTCCACATTCCACTACAGGAATGTCCTTTCCACTATCTACCGCAGGGACATCTTCCCAACTGTCCACCATAGGGACATACTTCACACTGTCCACAACAAAGATATCCTCCCCACTGTCCACTATACGTATGTCCTCCTCACTGTCAATCACAGGGAAGTCCTCTCCACTGTCCACCACAAAGATGTCTTGGCCATTGTCCACCAGAGAAGTCCTGCCCACTGTCCATCACAGGGATATCCTTGCCACTGTCAAACACAAGAATGTCTTCTCCATTGTCCACCACAGGAAAGTCCTTCCCACTGTCCACCAAAGGGATGTCCTTCCCACTGTCCAGCACAGGGGAGTCCTCTCCACTCTCCACTACAGGGACATCCTCCCCATTACCCACCACAGGGACTTTTTTCACTGCCAACCCCAGGTACGTCCTCCTCACAGTCCACCACAGAGATGTACTCTCCACTGTCTACCTCAGGGATGTCCTCCTTCCTGTCCACCACAGAGACATCCTTTCCAGTGTCCACAACAGGGACATCCTCCACATGGTCCACCAGAATGGCATCATACCAACTGTCCACCACAGGGATGACTTTTCCACTGTCCACCAAAGGTACAATGCATGGCTGGCTAATACAGTGTTTATACCAAAATCAAAACCATGTCTTAACACAAATTGCACGAGTAACATGCATATAGTGTTTTTCTGCTCTCCAATAGTTGTCTTTAACTCACATAGTATACATTATTTTATTTTTGGGTATTTATCCAGGCATGTCTTCTTCACTTTCCACCACAGAAATGTCCTTAAAACTGTTCACCACGAAGATGTCCTCGCCACTGTCCACCACAAAGACGTTCTCCTGTGTACCACAGAGAAATCCTCCCCAATGTCCACCCCAGAGAAATCCTCACCACTGACCACGAAAGGGACATCCTCAACACTGTCGACCACAGAGATGTCCTCCCAACTGTCCACCACAGGGACATCCTCCCCATTGTCCACCACATAGACTGCTCTTGTGCACCTCAGGGACGTCCTCCCCACAGTCCACAACATGGATGTCCTCCCCACTGTCCATCACAGGTACATTCTCCCCACCCTCAATGATACTGATGACCACTCCACTGTACATCACAGTGATGTTTTACACACTGTCCACAACTGGGACGTCCTGCTGTGTACCACAGGTATGTTCTTACCACTGCCCACAAGAGGTGCGTCCTCCACACTGTCCACCAGAGAAATGTCATCCTGTGCATGATACGAAATCTTCCCCACTGTCCACAAGGTCATCCTCCCCAGTGTCCACCACAGTGAAATCCTCACCACTGTTCACCACAGGGACATCCTCCTTACTGGTCCCACCCTAGGGACATCTTTTCCACTGTCCACCACAGGGACATCTTCCCCACTGTCTACTACATTGAAGTCCTCCCCACTGTCCACCTCAGGGTTGTCCTCACCACTGTAAACCTCAGGAATGTCCTTCCCAGTATCCACCACAGTGACAACCTTCCCAGTGTCCACCACAGTGACGTTTCCTCACTGTCCACCACAGAGTTGTGCTACCCACTGTCCACAGCAGAGATGTCCTCATCAGTGTCCACAACAAAGAATTATTCCCCAAGGTCCACCACAGGGACATATTCCTCACTGTCCACCACAGGCATGGCCTCCCCACTGCCAACCACAGAGACATGCTTTCCACTGTCGACCAAAGAAAATTCTCTCCACTATCCACCACAGGGATGTCCTTCCCACTGTCCACCACAGTAATGTCCTCCTCACTGTCCACCACGGGAATTTTTCCCAACTGTCCACCACAAGGACATCATTCCCACTATCCCCTAAGGGACATCCTCCTATGTACCACAGAAACTTCTTCACCACTTTCTTCACTGGGGTATCCTAAACACTGACCACCAAAGGGATATCCTCCATACTGACAACCACAAGGACCTCATTTCCACTGTCCACCACATGGACATCCTCCTCACTGGCCACCACAGTGATGACCTTCTGTTCACCACAGAAACGTCCACCCAATTGTCCACCACAGAAACATTTATTCCACTGTCTACCACAGGAATTTCCTCCTCTCTATCCACCACAGGGATGTCCTCCCATGCAACAGAGGGATATCCTCCACTTTTTCACAACAGGGACGTGTTCCCCACTGTCTACCACAGTGAAATCCTCCCTACTGTCCACCACAGGGAAGTTCTCCCCACTGTCCCTGCAGGGATGTCCTCTCCACTGTACCCAAAAGGACTTTCTCCCCATTCTCTACCACAGGCACGTACTCTTCAATGTCTACCATTGGGATGTCCTCCTCACTGTCCACAACAGGGAAGTCCTCTTCAATATTCACAACAAAGACGTCCTCCCCAATGTCCACAAAAGTGATGTTGTACCCAGTGACCACCACCGGGACATCCTCCCAACTGTCCGCCACAGGGACATCATACCAACTGTCCACAACAGGGACATCATACCCACTGTCTACCACAGGGGTGTCTCTCCCACTGACCACCACAAGAATGTCCTCCACACTGTCCAAGACAGAGATTTCCTTTCCACTGTTAACCACAGTGACATCTTCCCCACTGTCCACAAGAGGGAAGTCTTCCCCACTGTACACAACAGTGTCATCCTCCTGTGCACCACAGTGACATCTTCCCCACTGTCCACAAGAGGGAAGTCTTCCCCACTGTACACAACAGTGTCATCCTCCTGTGCACCACAGGGACGTTTTCCCCACTGTCCACCACAGTGAAATCCTCCCCACTCTCCACCACAGGGATGTCCTCACTACTGTCCACCACAGGGATATCCTTGCCACTGTCCACAACAGTGATGTCCTCCCCACTGTCCACCACAGATACGTTCTTCCCACCATCCACCACATAACCGTCCTCCTCACTGTACACCACAGTGAAATCCTCCTCACTGTCAACCACAGAGACATCCTCCTGTGTAGCACAATGACGTCCTTACCACTGTCCAACACAGGAAAGTCCTTCCCAGTTTCCATAACATGGAAGTCTTCTTCACAGTAAACCACTGGGACCTCCTACCCACTGTTCACCACAAGGAAGTTTTTCCCACTGTCCAACATAGGAAAGTCCTTTTTACTGTCCACCATAGGGACATACTACCAACTGTCCAACACAAAGACTTCCTGCCCACTGTCCATTATATGTACATCCTCCTTACTGTCAACCACAGGGAAGTCCTTTCCACTGTCTACCACAAGTACGTCCTTTACTCTGTCATCAAAAATGACGTCTTCCCCCATTGTCTACCTCAGGAAACTTCTCCCACACTGTCCACAACAGGGAAAGTCATCCCCACTGTCAACCACCAGGACGTCTGGTGTCTACCACACTGTCTACCACAGAAATGTCCTCCCCACTGTCTACCACAGAAGTATCCTCCCCACTGACCATCACAAGGACATCCTCCACACTGTCCAAGACAGAGATGTCCTCGCCAATGTTCACCACAGTGACAACATCCCCACTGTCCAACACAGGGAAATCCTTCCCACTGTCAACCACACTGTCATCCTCCTTTCACCACAGGGACGTCCTCCCTACTGTCAACCACAGGGAGATCATACCGACTGTCTACCACAGGGACATTCTCCATACTGTCAACTACAGGGACATCATACTGACTGTCTACGACACGGACATCCTCCTCACTGAGAAAGAGATGTCCACAACACTGTCCACCACAGAAAAGTCCTCTTACTATCCACCACAGAGGCTTCCTCCTGTGCACCATAGGAATGTCCTCCCCACTGCACACCACAAAGACGTCCTCCCCACTGTCTACCACAGTGAAATCCTCTCCACTGTCCACCACAGGGGCGTCCTTTCCACTGTCCAACACAGGGACATCCTCCCCACTGTCCACCACAGTGCAATCCTCTACACTGTCTACCACAGGGATGTCCTTTCCATTGTCCAACACAGGGATGTCTTTCCACTGTCCACCACAGAGACATCCTCCCCACTATGCCCACAGGGAAATCCTCCTGTGCACAACAGGTACATCCTCACCACTGTCCCACCACAGTGATGTCCTCCACACTGTCCACCACAGGGACATTCTTCACACTGACCGCAACAGGAGATGTCACCTTGTGCACTACAGGCCTGTCCTCCCCACTGTCCACCACAGGGATGTCCACACAATTGCCCACCACAGATATGTTCTTTCCTCTATCCACCACAAGGATGTCCTTTCATGCAACACAGGGATATCCTTCACTTCATCCAAAACAGGGGATGTCCTCCCCACTGTCCACCACAGTAAAATCTTCCCTACTGTCCAACAAAGGGAATTTCTTTCAACTGTCTACCACAGGGATTTTCTCTCCACTGTAACCACAGGGACCCCCTCTTCACTCTACCCACATGGATGTACTCCCACTCTCTACCACAGAAGATGTACTCCATACTGTCCACAACAGGGAAGTCCTCCTCAATGTCCAGCAAACTACATCCTCCCACTGTCCACCACAGTGACATACTAACCTGTGACTACCACAGGGACATCCTCCCAACTGTCCACCACAGGGACATCATACTCACAGTCCACCACAGTACATCCTCCCCAATGTCCACCACAGGTAGTGTCCTCCTCACAGTCCACCACAAGAATGTCCTCCCCACAGACCACCACAAGTATGTCCTCCACACTGTCCCAAGGCAGAGAAGTACCCTCCACTGCTCACCACAAGGACATCTTCCCCACTGTCCACCACATGGAAGTCTTCCACACTGTCAACAACAGTCATCCCCCTGTGCACCACAGGGACATTTTCCCCACTGTCAACCAACAGGAAGCTCCTACCCACTGTCCACCACAGGGATGTCCTCCCCACTGTCCAGCACAGGGAAATCCTCCCCACTCTCTACTACAGAGACATCCTACCCATTGTCAACACATAGAAATTCTTCCCACTCTCACCAAAGAAACATCCTCCACACTCTCCACCACAGAGACATCCTCCAAACTGTCCACCACAGGGACTGACTCCTGTATACATCAGCGACATCGTCTCCACTGTCTACAAGAGGTTTGTTTTCTTCACTGACCATCACAACGATGTCCTCAAAACTGTTCAAGACAGCGATGTCCTCCCCACTGTTCACGCACAAGGACATCTTCCCAGCTGTCCACCACAGTAATATGTCCTCTACCCTGTCCACATCAGTGTTGTCCTCCTGTGTACCACAGGGATGTCCTTACCACTGTCCAAAACGAGGTGTCCCCCACTGTCCACCACAGGGACGTCCTCCTGTGCACCACTAGAATGTCCTCCCCACTGTCCACAAAGTCGTGCTCCCTAGTGTCCACCACAGTGAAACCCTCCCCACTGTTCATAACAGGGACGTCATTCCCACTTTGTACCACAGGGACATCCTTCCCACTGTCCACCACAGAGACATACTTTCCAATGTGCATCACAGGGACATTCTCCAGTGCACAACAGGGATGTCATCACCACTGTCCACCACAGAGATGTCCCCCACACTGTCCACAACAAGGACTCCTTCACACTATCCATCACAGGGACATCCTCTGTGTACCCACAGGCCCCTCCTCCCCACTGTTCACCACAGAGACGTCCTCCCCACTGACCACCACAAGAATGTTTTCCCCCTGTCTTCCACAGGAACATCCTCCTGTGTACCACAAGGATGTCCTTACCACTGTCCACCAAAGTGGCATCATCTCCACTGTCCACCACAGAACATCCTTCGCACTTTCCACTACGTGGATGTCTTCCCTCACTGTCTACCACAGGGATGTCCTCCCAGTGTACAACATAGGGCATACTCTCTACTGTCCACCACAGGAAAGTTTTTCTCCACACTGTCCCTTACAGGGAGTCCACCCCAGCATCAACCACCTGTAACCTCCTCTGAAACTATCCACAAGGATATCTTCCCCCATTTTTCCACCACAACAAAAGTCCTTCCCATTGTTCTACCAAAGGAACATCCTCTTCAATGTCCACCATAGGGACAATACTTCCAAATGTCTACCACAGGATGTCCTCACCCGCTGTCCAAAAAGCACGTCCATCCCATATTCCTTAACAGTAAAATCCTTCCCACTGTCCCACCACAGGATGTTGTATCCACATTCAACCACCGGGACCTTCTTCTCCACTGTCCATAACAGTGACTTCCCTACCTCTGTCCAGCACAGGCAGTCTTCCCCCACTCCACCACAACGATGTCCTCCCCACTGCCCACCACAGGGATGTCCTCCAAACTGTCCACCACAGGGAAGTCTTCCCCACTGTCCATTACAGGAAAATCTTTCCTACTGTCCACCCACAGGGACATATTTCTCACGGTCCACAAAAGGCATGGCCTTTCCATGTCTACCAAGAGTCATGCTCTCCACTGAGCAACAAAGAAGTCTTCTTCACAGTCCACCACAGAAATATCCTTTTTCACTGTCCACAACAGGAAAGTCCTCCCAACTGTCCACCACAGAGGCATCATTCCCACTGACCACCACAGTGACTTCCTCCTATGTACCACAGAAACTTCTTCAGCACTGTCCTCCACAGGCAAATCCTCAACTCTGACCACCACAGGGAAATCTTCCACATGGCACATCACAGGACCTTCCTCCCCCACTGGCACCACAGGATCATGCTCTTACTTTTCTGCCAAAGGCCAGTCCTCCTCACTGTCCTCAACAGAGAAATCATTGCCACTGTCCACTCATTGATGTACTTTTTATGGTCCACCACAGGGATGTCCTCCCCCAGTGTCCATCACAGGACATCCTCCCCACTGCCACCACAGTGACATCATACCCACTTGTCCACCACAAAGCCATCCTCCTGTTTTCCAACAGAGATGTCCTTCCCACTGTCCACGACAGAGGCATCCTCCTCATTGAACACCACAGGGACTTTCTCCACGCTGTTCACCGACAGAGATGGTCTCCTACTCTCCACCACAGGATGTCCTCGCTACTGGGCCACCACAGGAAAGTCCTCCTACTCTCCACCACAGGGATGTATTTCTCCCGTCCACCACAGGCATGCCCTCCCCACTGTCTAACACAGAGACGTGCTCACGACTGTCCCACAAAGAAAGTGCCCCCCAGAACCCACCACAGGGATGTTCTCCCGAAAAACACTGTCACCACAGAAAATGTCCCTTTCACACTCTAAACAGAGAAATCATCCCAATGTCCACCACAGAGATATCATTTCCATTGTCCACAAATGGACATCCTCTTTTGTACCATGAGGACTTCCTCAGCACTGTACTCCACAGGGGCGTCCTCAACACTGAACACAACAGGGACTTCTTCCTCATTGGTCCACCAGAGTTTATTCCTCCCCACTGTCCACCACAGGACATCCTCTGCCCCTGTACACCCAGCGAGACATTCGTTTTATTGTCCACCACAGGAACGTCCTCCACATTGTCCACGCAAAGGACATATGCTTCACTGTCACCTCACTGAAGTCCTCCCTGCTTTCCACCACATGACATCCCTCCCAACTGTCCACAGGGATTTCCCCTCACTGTCACACCAAGATAATTCCACTCCATTTTCCACACACATGGATATCCTTCTCAACTGTCCACCAGAAAGAAAGTCCTCTAAACAGCTTCCCTAAAATACACCCACCAAACTGTCCACGACAGGGATATTCTCCGCCCACTGTACAAGCACTGGGGCTTTCTCCCTCACTGTCCACCA